>NC_058135.1:101817687-101865786 GCF_016433145.1 Gracilinanus agilis
TTTTTTTTTTTTTTTTTTCATGACAGTGCTCAGAAACTCCCCATTTCTCTCTTAGAAGTTCAGGTCTCTATACTTTCAAACTTAGGTTGCTCTTAATTTCAGAGAAAAAAAAATCAAAGATTTATTCTTAAAACACCCATAAATGTACAGGAAAATGAGGCTGAGATTACCTAAGAAATCTGCCTTCTCTACTAGAAGACCAGATTGTGAGGGCCCTTTCAGGGCTCCTTATACAGTCTGGGTGTCCATTTGATACCCAACTGTCACCTGCGGCTCTGAGGGGCTAAAGTCATAGGTGTGCCTCAGCCACAACCCCATAATACCTAGTTGAGGGTGACTCCCAGACCTCAGACCTGTCCCTGACTTAGAGGGATGTCTAATCCAAGCTTGGGAAGACTTCCCCTCGTGGAATGGGCAGATGAGAAAAATCTGTACAAATAGTCATGAAGGTAGATGAAGTGGACTCTGGAAATCTTAGGGCTTGGTCAGATAGCGGAGATGGCTAGACCATCCTTTCATCCGGAGCCACTGCCAGTTCTGACTTTTGTCTTGCCACTGGACTCAACGCCTCTGGAAAAGAGTAAGGCCAGCGACGTTGTGTACCTCTGCCTCCCTGAATCCAGCTCCAGCACGAGCCAAGGCGTCACCACGGGAGGTCACTGGTCTTCTGAAATGATGCACAAACAGCGATAATAGATTTCTACACCATGCCGCCTAGGACGGCGATGGCAAACCTATGACACGGAGCCATTTTGGATGACATGTGGCGGCATACAGAGAAGTGTGGGGCTGCGTGCCAAGGATGAACATTTGCTATAGTGCATAGAGTGTCTACACTACACCTATATTAATTTACCTATTTTGGTTTATTAAATGTGGTTATACATAACAATTATACATTTTTGTTATTTAAACTATGACTATCACAAAATTATGGTTTGTTTTTTTTTCTCGAAGTGACACACGACCCGAGTTATGCTCGGTTTTTTGGGCGAATTTTGATACACCAAGCTCAAAAGGTTGCCCATCATTGGCCTAGGAAATCTCCCTCCTCCTCTGAGTGGGCAGAAATTCAGAAAATACTTCAAGAATTCTCCTCTGAGACCACATCAGGAAGCACATAGAGCATCTGTGTGTTCTGAAAGATATCATTTCTCTAGTTGTTACCATCTTTCTCACCATGTGGACAAACATTGTTCATCATTGGCCATTGATGTTTCCTGGAAGAGAGGAAGAAATTCCATCCCCATTTTCACTCGCTGCTGCTATACTCATGGAAAAAGGTGAACATGAAGAAACAAAGGCCATAAAACCCAAGACCATAGTAGCTTGTCATTTTGTCAGTCAGTGGCTCTCTTTTACCTGAGAACATAGAGGATTGGCTGCTCTTCCCAAGAATCCTTGCCAACCACATCACTTTGAGGACCCTAAAAGTCATCCTGGAGGATATGCTTAAGGAAGGCTTCTAAATGGTCAATTAACCTTAGTGCAGGCCAAAGTTGACACCCAATCTTGGGTCTTTCTGTCCTCTTAATAAGGTATATTGGCATGTCCATATACTTTAAGAAAGGTGAATGGCATAGCTAGACACCCTGCAAAGGGCAACTTGGTCGCTCAGTGAATAGAGTATTAGGACCTGAGACAGGAGATCTTGGGTACAAATGTGATTTCAAATATTTCCTAGCTGTGTGATCCTGGGCAAGTCACTTAACCCCCATTGCCTAGCCCTAATCATTCTTCTGTCTTGGAATCACTACCAAATATTAATTCTAAGAGAAAAGATGAGTTAAAAAAAAAGATAAACTCATCAAGAGAGTTCCCTTGATCACTCCCTTCCTAGTTATATGTATATATCCACATGCATATAAATACATATGCATGGAAACATCCATATTTAACATATATATAATACCTATGATTAACTTTTGTGGTGAGTAGAAACATATACTGAAATTAAAATTTACTTGATCAAATATAACTTATTTTAACTTAGTTGTATAATTATATATATATATACTTTCATATATATATATATATATATATATATATATATCATACTTATTGGGGAAGTAGAGATATTTTGTATTAGAGACCAATTTTTCCAGTGATGACCTCAAGTGTTTCTTAATATTTTTATCTCCATTTACTGGTATATGTATGTGAAGATTTCGCACTCACTGAAAAAGGCATTTTAAATTTTACTATTATTTCAGATTTACTTTTAGATTGTAAATGGAAGGACCATAAAAAATACTAAGTATAGGAAAAAAGACAATTACCAGTACAAAGTCTAGCCTAGCACATGGCAAACAATGATTAGAAACTAGAATTAAACCCTAAATACTCTTGCTTGTGCTGCCTAAAAACACTTACAGAAATAATACAGTCTGTCTAGAAATGGTTATATGGATTAATGCTCAGAGGCAACCACTTAGAGAGGGGGAAATGTGTAGCAATTACTAAAGATATTTATGCACTAATAATGTATGCTGAAAGAAATGAATGTATAACATGGAGAATACACTGTTCTCTATTTCAATTCGATTCAATTTAACAATCATATATTAAGTTTGGACTATGTGGAAGGGACTGTCCTAAGTTATGTGCATTTTTTAAAATCTTATTGGGAGTTTCATTGCTATTGGGGACTCTCAGTGAAAAGTTCCCTCATTAATTATGTCATCATCTTTTCTACAGTTTAGTCTTAAAAACAAAAGCCTAACTTTGGGTCTTCAAGAAATTCCCATTCAATTTGAGGAAAGTTAACATATAGCCAGATAAATAAAAACAAGCCATGGGTTAGTTAAATACAAAATAAAGTGAGAGAAGGAACTAACAGAAATTAAGAAAGGACTAGCAATAAAATAGCAACTAAGCTTAGTATTAGAATAGAAGTAAGAATTCCAGGGGCTTCCACAGGCATAAGACAGATGATTATGCAAAGATAGGAAGGTGGGGAATGTAATGTGCAGCATATAGACCAGTCAAGATGACTAATGTTTTCATGGTGTTGGGGTATTTTTATTCACTTACGATGCAAATGTAGTTCATGAGAAGTAAATGTTTCCAAAAGCAAGGTACTTCTGTGGTTATGTTTTCACTTTCACCTATTAAAAGTGAAAGCTGTTATTTCTCAAAGTAAATTAACACCAAGAATTGCATATAAGGGTGTATATTTTTATTTTTTACATGTTTGTACTCTTATATATTTTATCTTATACTAATTTAAAAAAACAAATTTTAATGCTTGTCTGTATGTAAACATAAACATGCAAAATACATGTCTAATTATGTATCCATAACAAAAGGATGGGTTAGGGAAATTCATATACTATTTTACTGGATAAATTAATTTTCATTATTATTTATCAATTGAATAATAAAATGTGTACATTTTAAGAAAGAGATTACTTTTTCTCATCAAAAAAGAATGGCTTCAAGCCTGGACATTTGTGAATAAAAAAACATAATTTCCTACCCCTTCCCCCTTCACAGTGTCATTTCTCTCAGGGAGTGAGGAATGTTATTTCCCATGGAGAGCATTCTGTTCTTCCTAGGAGAGAAAGTTTTCAGTGTTATTGTTTCTAAATGAGAACTACAAATTAATCCAAAGTCTTGTGCCTAAGAGAAGTTGATATAGAATTTTAAATAACATGAAAGTTTCATGTTTGATATTTTGTCCATTCTATCTTTTCTGCTGTTCTTTTGCCCACATCCCCCAAGATGGAAGGACATAACATTCAAGTAACCAAAACCTCTGGATGTTACTAATGCTGTTTTTTACTCCATTTATTATAATGTGTATTGAGTCTCCAACATCCCCAATCCAATTTTAGAATCACAAAATATAAGAGTTGGAAGGGATATCATTGGCTATCTAGTCTAACCTGTATACTAAAGGAATCCCTTCTATAGCAAATGCTGTAAGTGGTCATTCAATCTCTGCTGGATGACCTTGATAGAGGGGAACCATCCACTTTAAGACAACCCATTTAATTTTTATAGTAGTTATCCATTCCACATCATATGGATTGGAGACCAGTGCTGCTATAATCTGGAAAATCCATGTAAAATTTTTTGGTCTTCTCTTCACACCAGAGAAGTGTGAATTTTTCCTTTTTCTTTTATAGGGCACTTATACTACCTCATTGTAAATTTCAGGTTAAGCATGCATTTCTGAGTTTCTAAACTTTTTCTGTGTCATTTACTGGCATTCATGTGTGGTTTGCAGCTCCCACAAAACTCCCCCACATTTCCCATTTAATATCCAATGCTGACCTGTGATTGGGAAGTCCATGAGATGTGAAAGGGATAACTGTACACTATTATGGAGTTCTTCCTGACAATACATCTAGATTAGCTACTTTGTACTTTTACCCCTCACTCCTAATTCTATATCAGGGGTCAAAAGGGAAAAAGGGCAATCCTTGCTACACTGAAGAGTCCTTTAAGAAGTCATCAACAGCTATCATGTCTCTTCTGAAATATTCTTTGCTTAAGGTTAGGCATGCCCAATTCTTTAAATTGGTTTTCATATACCATAGACTCAAGGCCTTTTGCCATCCTGGTTGTTCCCTTCTGGCCATGCTACAACTTATCAATCTCTTTTTTTTTTTTTTTTTTTTTTTTAGTATAGCACCTCAAAAAATTTATAAAATATAGCAACTCCTTTATTTGCTTACCCAAGAAAAATCTGTGAACCATTCCATTTAGTTGTTAACTTCCTACTCTTGTAGTTTTATTGAGAATAACAACCCATGTCTGATATATATCAGCTCTTCCAGTAGTATGTCAACTGACTGGTCATTAGACCATGATCTTACATAGTAACAATAATCAAGCCTATGTAGGTGGTCTAAAAACTATAATTCTCACCATCTGCCAGCATTTTCCATCACTTTGCCACAGTTACTGAAGCTATATTTAAAAAAGATCTGTATAAAATGAAGGGCATTTTTAAAGTTTTTCATGTGTATGTTGCCATGACTAAATTATTTACTAATTAACGATTGAAGTGTCTATCAGTGATGAGCTTCTCCTGGTCCTGAGAAAGCAGTCATGGTCTGGTGCCAATATTATACCTGAAGCCTTTCCAGCTTGGTGGAATCTGCCAGAGCCTGTATCTGACCAGTAAAGGTTTTAAGAACATTGCATTGCCTCTATACCATGCTGCTGAATCAAAACAGAACTTTTATGTAGGACTCTGGATAATGCCATTTTTCTGAATTGTGTCTATTTCTCAGGTACATTAAATTTGAAGATTGGTGGTTGTCTTTAACATGTATAAGAGTGGAGCTTCTTAATAAGGAATATTTACTTCAAAAGGCATGATCACAAACACCAAATTAGCTCCCCAACAGGTGAGAGCCATAATCCTCCTCCCCTGCAGGACCTGAGTCTCTGGGGAGAGGAAGAGGTTTAGGTTTAGCTGAGACTGGTTCCCATAAAGCACAGCCCAAGTTCCAAGTCCAGAACCGCTTTTCAGGCTCAGGTCGCGGGCACCCTGGCTCTTCAAGGCTTCGGTGCTTGGCTAACTTCATCACTTTGCCAACAATCATGGTCCCAAGGTCCCTCCTGCCGGTCTCTGGCACCTGAAAGTGAGCCCTAACAACACGGAGCGGAAACCAAGCCCTCCCTCCCTTCCTCTCGCCCTCCACAAACTCGTTTCTCCAATCTGGGTTAGTAACAGAAGAAAGAAAGTCCTTCCCTCCTCCCAAGTTCAGTTCTTCGTGTTCAGGTTTAACAAACAGCTAAGACCCAAGGCAAAGTGCTGTCTAAGAGAAAAACCTGCTCATTTTCACCCGTTTAAAGATACAGGCAACCAATCAAAAGAAGCTCCCCAGGTGGTAGAGGAAGGAGTCAAATCAGGCATGCTCAAAAGCCAGTTATGCATTCGCGCATGCGTGGGTGCGTGGGTGCTTGCGTTCATAGTTCCAATATCCGCTTGAAGTTCAATCTTCTCTTTTGTCACCAAGGCTCTTTACAATTAAATTGTGGGATTTAAGTCAATTCCTTAGCATGAAGGATATCAGGACTCCTGGAATGTAAGAAAGTGAACGAAATCCAGAGGTATAAAGTAGAATGATGTTCCACAAACCCAAGTATAAACAATACCTCCCCAAGAAAACAGCTGCCATTGAAGAACCAATTTTTGTTGATTTTTATAAATCATATACACTGCAAAACAGATATATGTGTGTATGTGTATATATACATATGTGTATGTGTATATGTATACATGCATACATATACCCCTGCCTATTTTCTGGGCATGGCAAATATGGGGGGGATATACATATATTCCTATATGTAACATATATTCCTATATGTATATCTATATGTATAAATATAATTTTTTTCCACTATCCTCATTCCAAATTCATAAAAGTTCCTTTGGTTTCTGAGGAGACAAAAGAATTGTCCTTCCACTTGCTCCTTTGGTGCCATATAGTCAAGCCTCAAAACATATAATACGATATGCAGCCCACACATAGAAACAAAAATTATAATTAGGTCCAAATACAAACTTTTGCAAATTCACTGAACAAGGAATATTTCACAAAATTGCTCAAAATAAGTCAACAAAATAAGAATAAAGTTTACCCAGTATCTCTGCTTGCTTAAACTTCTTAGCATTATAGGGGACTTTCTCAACTCAAAAGCAAAAGCAAAAGCAAAAACAGAGAAAATTTACTTTTGTCTAGAACAGAATGGTCCACACTGAGCTTTGCAAACTACGTGTATCTTACCCCATAGGGATTGGGGACCTGGGGTAATTTTGTCCAGCAGGAAAAAAAAAAAATCAATATCCTTCTTAAAACGTGGCACCCAGAAGTGAACAAAACACTCTAGGTGAGGTCTGATAGACCCCTCTTGCATGAGTAGAAAATAACAACATTCCTTAGAAGACTTGTAGAGATAATTGAGGCATATTCTAAATCTTAAAACTTCAATAATGGAAAGAACTAGCTTTTAAGTAAAAGAACCATTAGTTAGTAGGACAGTAACAGTCTCCTCTATTAAGTATGCATGGTCAGATCTAGATAGTCAATAAAAATGCAATGTTACATTTGAGATCAGCAAAGATATTCTAAATACACTAATACTCTATGGTGGGACTCACTTTTTAGTGACTGATATTCAATGCCTCTATATTTATACCCTGTCATCTGAAATAGTATAGTATTCCTCCTCCTCCTCCACCACCTTCTTCTTCACATCATCAAATAGAGCTATTATGCAGCTATCAAATGTCAGAGCCACGCCATGAACTCCAGTTTTCTGACTGTAAAACTTCTACTCTTGCCATTACACCACAAATTATATGTCTATTTATATAGAGCCATAAATTCCTACTTTGTTGATGAGCTACAATTAAGACTCTAAATTACAGGGAGAAAAAGAATAAAATAAAGCAAAGTAACAAAATTTTGAGGAAGAAGTAATGTTGAGAAATAAAATGACTCAAAAATGAATATGATGGTAATTTCATACAACCATTGTATACCAATGGCAACACAAAGGCCAGGGTCACCGAGTTGGACGTAATTGAATGACTAAGGAACAAAACACTGGTATCAGTGTCTTAATAGGTGGAAAACAGTGTAGCTCATCACTTTTTTTCATTCTAGATTAAGCGCTTAAAAGAAAATTTCTAGAAAGGTGAAAGGAAATTTGAAAATACCTATAGAAAAAAAAAATTAGCTCAGGAGTTGGGCAGAATGGTTTTATTTATATCTGGAGAAAAGTAGGAAAGTATAAGGTAGTGGTGGGAATACTATACCATACAGGTTATCAAGAATAATCATTTTATTTGGTATTATTACAATAAAATTATGTGCCATTCCACTTTATTTTTATGTTTCTTAACCTGATATTGGGAAAAAAAACTATAATTTCATCAGACCTAATCAAAACAGGGGTCAGGATAGATGAGATCCAATCTTCAATTCCATCAACACTTGGACTTGGAGAATAATATAATTTGTTTTCATTGTATTTTAAATCTATGAAATTATTTTTATTATTTTCAGTGCTAAAGTCTCTATGGTGATGTATTAAGTTTTCTTATATATAATTTTATTCTAGCTTCTTCTATCATTAAATGAAAGTTGTTCCCATGTTTCATATGAAACACGGCAAACATATTCAAGCATCCTAAGCAAGGGATCTGAAAATTCTCTTGATGATGAGGTAGTAATAAAAGGACAATTTGATTTCATGGGATCATAGACTTAGAGCAATAAGATAGCACAAACTTTATCTTTTCCAGCTTGATCATTTTAAATATCCAGAAACTGAATTACAGTGGGTTTAAGTATTTTGTGCAGGGTCTCATAGCTATTAATTGAGCCAATCAGAATATGAAACCAGATTTAGCCCCCAAATGGTCAAATTTTTCAAGATATCATACTACCTGTTAAAAGGCAAAATCTCTCCTTAATTCAAAGTTGAATTGTCAATTTCTCTTAGAAAAATAACTTTAGAACTCTCTGTATAACTCCCAAGTAGTCTTCCTGGCTACTGAACTAGAGGGCAGATCACAGTGTGCATTAACTGAAGCCTGAACCAGGAATGCTGTCCTAGACTTAAAAGTCAGGAAGGGACCTTGTAGAGTAATGCTTTGCTTTCCAAATGGGAGATCAAAGATGTAATACAAAAAAAGGAAAAAATAAAATAAAAATTATACACAAACACTCAGTTATTTCTTTGTCAGAATGATCCTAACTTTAAAAAGCCATTGAAAATTAGCCCTTAGGACCTCAACAGGTATAAAAAATAATTAGGCTTATGTAAGAAAGTCTAAGTATTTAGCAAACATCAGTTCATTAGTGTACCTTAAATCTTCTGCCTTATAAATATGGTTACCAGGAAAAAAAAGTAAAGTGTTGTTTTGGGGTTTTTTAGCTTTAATAACGAAGTCTTCCCTGGGCTAACTTTTTAAGTATACCATCCCATTTCAGCAACAGATGCCAGTCAAGCATGACAAAATGCAGGAAATATAATTAAGAAAAAGTAAATGTAGTGGAAGTGGAGTAGTAGATTAGTGAGAACAGACACCAAACCCAGAGGAGTGTTTCCTTATTCAGCAAAAAGAGAAGTTTCATGTCATCTTAGGATAACTTCCATTTTATGGCCTCCTTCCCAAGGATATGACCCTATCTCTAGTCTTTTATTTATAACCTTGACTTGCCTTCATGTACAAAAAGTTTCTCCTCTCCCTCAGTGCTATATAAGACACATATATCTTGTTTCTTAATATGTATGACATAATAATCCCCTTTAATGGTCTGAATATGTTCTTAACCACTCAGGACACAATGCCAAGTTATCTAGCTTTTTTAGTAGATAAGGGCCCAAGTCCTAATGATCCCTTGCAGGATTGTGCTGATAAATATTAGTAAACAGTTCTCTGAAAAGGCAAAAATAGTTTAGAATTTAATTAGAATTATTATCCTTTTATCTATCACTTTATTAAGTCTAGATAATTAGCAAAACAATAAATCAAGCCTTGATTTTGTGGCATTTCTTAATTTCTAAGATGTAAATTGCTCCCAAGTAAAATTTAACAACTGGTTTTCAAAAATGCCCTCCTTTTTCCCCAGTGCAACAAAAGTATTCATTTTTTAAGCAGTCATTAACCCACTTTCTAAGTTTGTAATCCTGGGGTAGGAGAGGGAGAGGGAAATGGGCTCTTGTCTTAGAAAATTTAATTCCCTTAATGAGTCACAAAGAACTTTCTTTCCAAGTTAGATTCAATCCTTTCTTTTTGTTATAAATAATTGGGCTTTTGTTCCAGGGAAGATAACTGCAGCCAACTGATTCTGAAGCTTCACCTGCCAGCTGGTTCATGGGGACTTTGTAGTGTTAGTTCTTAAAGAAGCCAAATGGCCAGATGGCCAGCAGACCTTCCTCCATTGCCGTGTGTGTTTCCTCATTGTTGGACTCCACCTCCTCTGTTAATGAATCCAGACCTCGCTAACTTTTCCATTGCTGCTCCCAAGGAAAGATAAGCTTTTTTCTATACTAATACGGGAAGAGAAATGATGAAAATCAAAATCATAGAAAAGCGATGCTCCGATATTTGTCTTCCACACCTTCATTCTTGTTTGGATCGTCTCCTCTTTGACTTGCCTTTTTCATTTTGCTTCTGTTTTATTCTCCCTGACTACTACCCTATCTACCTGTATTCCTCCAATCCAATTTTTTTTCAGCAAAATGTATCATTTTCCCATAAACTTTAAAAATTCATTGTTGCACTCTAGGAGGTAGGCAGAAATCTTGTTCTGTCTTCTACCTAACTGGAATGATAATGTCTCTCTCTTGTTTACCAAAGAAATTTTCACATATAGATCAAGCTATATTCAAAGGTATTTTGTTCTCATTTAGAGTACTGGATTTGGAATCAGGAAGATTGGAATACAAAGGCCATTTTTCATACTCACTAGCTATAATGAGCCTGAGCAGCATACTTAACTTTTTTTTTTTTTAACCCTTACCTTCTTTGTTAGAATCAGTTAGAACCCTTACCCTCTATCAGTTCTAAGGCATAAGAGTTGTAAAGGGCTAAGCAATGGGGATTAAGTGACTTGCCCAAGATTACACAGCTAGGAAGGGTCTGAGACCAAATTTGAACCCAGGATCTCCTGTCTCTAGGCCTGGCTCTAAATCCACACACTTAATTTTTAGGGTCCAGTTCCAAAGTCTGACCAGCCCTTCTGAAGGTTGCTTTCAAACTCCAGAAAGAATATTTGTCCTTATAGAAATCTTTTTTGTAGATTTTTTTTATTTTTCCTTTAGAATATCAGTCAGAGATTCAAGAATTTTGAAATATGGCAATGTATTTACTAAATCATAGGCTAGATGTAATTTGCTTTAGGGTAAGGAGTTTCCATAACGGGAGTTATCTAGGCTATAGAAATCATGAATTCTTCCCATATTTACCCAAAAGTTATTCAAGAGGGGGAAAATATAATAATAAAAATAATAATAGCTAGCAATTACATAGTGCATTAAATTTTGCAGTGTATGATATATATGTTAACTCAGTTGATGCTTTCAAAAGAGTCATGAGATAGCTACAATTATCATGCCCATTCCAAGGCTAAAGATAACCTTGTCTGAGAAATGTTAAATGACTTGCCCTGGGACACATATCTAGTAAGTGGGTAAAACAGGATTTGAACTCCTGTCTTCCTCACTTAAAGTCCAATACCCCTATACCTAGAGGCCTATAAAACAACTACAATAATAAAAGACCATTTTGTATTACCAAAAATCATTGAAATATTTTCTCATATTTTCTATAAATTTATCTCATGCGAACACTCACTATTGACACAAAGATCCAAGAAAATTGAATTTTCCAGTGTCTTTAAAAATGTGAATCATTTCCAGAAAGCCTCTACATAAATAATGCTTGAATTCTGACAAGTGTCTATACAAAGTGAAATGGAGAGCTTAGCAATCATTTAGCAAATTTCATAGCCAATCTGGCTTCCCGCCCACAAACCTCTTATCTTTTCTCCATGAGGATTTCTTAAAAAAAAAAAAAATGTTTCCTCAAACAACTGCTTCTCTTTGTGTGGATAGGAAGGAATTTGAGTGGCAGTAAAGAAAGGGAAGCAGGAGAATTGGTATTTAATATTGAACAAATTGGAGAGAAAACAGGAGTGAGGGGATCTCTGATTTCCTAGCAGGCCAGGCTGAGCTTTGAGGGGTCCAGGGAGCTCAGGGGCCATTAAGTATGGTTCACTGTCAGGCCTCAGTCACCAACTTATTTTTCTCTATGTACTTTAATGAGGGATCATCTACCAAGAGGCCAACATAATCTGCTTGATTGACAAACACAGTTTTGAGTGACAGAAACCCACGTAGGCTGTAGGCTTCTGATTGAGCATCTCTATTTTCCGACATGACTTATAGGTCTTTAGATTGGAGCCAAGAGAAATAGAAAAGCTATTTAGACCAATTTTCTCATTTTACAGATAAAGAAAATGAGGCCAACAGAGTTGAAGCAACTCAATCAAAATCATAAAAACGGCGAAAGGAAGAGCCCAGATTTAAACCTAATTCTTCTCATTCTAAAGTGACCTCCATTTCCCACTGCCCCAAGTTCAGACATCATTTTTTCCCATTCAAATTCACAGATCCCCTAAACTAGATCCTTAATAGTAATGGCTAATATTTATGTAGTACTTTAAGTTTTGCAGAAGGCTAAACATGTGTTGTCTCTATGGATCTTCATGACCCCTCTGTTAGTAGGTGTTATTCCCATTTTATAACTGAGGAAACTGAAGCAAACAAAGTTTCACATAGCTAGTAAGTGTGAGAGACTGGATTTGAACTCAGATCTTTGATTTTAAGTCCAGCACTCCATTTATTTATTTATTTGTTCTTTCATTCATTCATTCATTCATTCATTCATTCATTCATTCATTCATTCGTTTGTTTGTTTTTTAGGCCCTTAGCTTCCTAGAATCAATACTGTGTATTGGTTCCAAAGCAGAAAAGCAGTGAGGATGAGGCAATGAGGATTAAGTGACTTGCCCAGGGTCACCCAATTAGGAAGTGTCTGAGGCCAGATTTGAACCTAGAACCTCCCATCTCTAGACCTGGCTTTCAATCCACTCAGCTCCCTAGCTGTCCCCTCAGCACTCAATTTATCAAACTACATAGCTGCCATGTTTAAAAACTCTTAAGCTGGTTTATACATTTCTTCTTTCCATTTAGTTTTGGCACCTCAAAGGGTTGATTGTGTTTTACATTATACTCTTTACATGTAACACAATGCCTGGCCTCTAGAGAAGGAAGCCTACAAACATTGATGAGTGAGGATGAAAGCAGAGGTGGCATCCATCTGGGGGTTTGGGGAAGCACTAACCTTGATTTCTAGGGATGATTCTGTCCCTGTGAGAGGACCTCCAGCAGGGAAATTCAGTCTCAGCTCAACCTGGCAACTTGTTGGCACTTTTCCCCAGGTTGCTGCTGCTACCAAGTCCCAACATCTAGGAAAGGAAGAGGAATTTCTAATAGGAGATTCTGAAATCTTAAACAAGGGTAGGACAAAATTACATGTAAGTGACAGTGAATGGGAATGAAAGAAAAGCCTCTACAGAAACTTGTCCTTCAGGCAGGTTATTCTGTAGGCACTATGGCTGTACTAGAATTAGTTTTCTATGTCCTATATTTTAAGGGCTTAAACTATCTTGAAACAGATCAATGAAGGCTCTGAAAGGGGGGGAAATATCAAAACATTTTCCCCCTAGATGCTTCCTTTCCTGTTATTTCATGGTGGTGGACATGATGGTTATAATGGTCAAAATATTCAACTGTATTTGGGATCTCAAGCATGTGGCAGCTTCTCTGTGAATCAAGGTTCTGAGCCTGTCTTACTTCTGTGCTTCCAAAGATCATGATGTTTCTCCAAAAGGTAATAGGTAGACTAGATATTTCTACTCTATGAGAATAGATAATGAGAAATTTTCTCTCCCAGAGGAAACTCTCCTATTTAATCTATTATTATTCATTCCTGTTAATTACTTATTCCTAGAATATCCCAATCACAATGCTAACTCTTCACTTCTTCCTGCAAACTCAACTCTGTATTTCTTTCATTTGTTTTCCAACATTTTATTCAGCATCTACATATTGTGAGGATCAAATGACATAATATAAGTACATAAAGCATTTTACAAACCCTAAAGTGCTATATAAATGCCAGCTATCTATCTAAAGCTCTTTAATTCTAACAAAATATAGTTGAAGATTTTAAATTTGTCAAATATCTTAGATAATGGGACAAATAAGCTACTATTTACTTCAATAGGGTTGCCATATTTCAGTTTGTTTTTCCGCTTAATCTAGGGAAGTTCTAGGAAAAGTCCCCTACTTTGCCTAGATGCCTATAAATAATGCTTCTTGAGAATAATCAAAGTATGCTTCATCACCCACTGAATTACCAGGCAGTGAGTTTAGAGCATGGACTATGTGAGAGGAATCCTAATAGTAAGACACAAAATTCAGAAGAGAGTTTTATTAAGTCACTGAACTGGAGAGCCAATATGGCAAGTATACTTTCTACAGTACAAGCTGAAATGGTTCCATTTTTTTTTTTAACCAAGGCAAACTGTATGGTCCTTAAACCCATCAACAAATTAGCATAGTGAAGAATGAAGATTTAATTATTCAGTTTGAAGGGCTAATTTCCCAAATAAACTATTTAATTTAAGAAGAGAAAAAAATGTAGATTTTGTTTCCACTTAATTAAATAAAATCATAAACCTTATGGAATGTTCTCCAAAGTGAGAAAAAAATTTTAAAGTTTTTCTATGAGACTTTTTTATTTTGCTTGGATATTTTCTCTTCCTTTTTCATCTAAGTTTGAAATTATAGCTTTACCCGTTATAATAGGAATCCTGTGATCATGTGTTGTTTTTTTTTCTGACAACAGAACAAAAAGGAAGCTTGTAATTAGCCCCACAGAATCACAAAAATACTGTAGCATCACAGGTATCTCGCCTAAAATTTCACATGACGAGGAAGTAAATCAGAAAAAAATTCATGGTTTGAAGATATACATTGGTTTTCCTTCCATTGTCACACACGATAATTCTTTTATAACTTAGTAAAGTAAAAAGAGAAAGAATTCAGATAAAGACTGGGCTTGGCAAAGTCCAAAGAAACAGAGAAATTAGAGAGAACTGGGTCTGAAAAAGGGCCAAGGAATATAGTTGTGACAGCATAAAATCCATCAATTAATCAAGAAATATTCATTTTGTGCTTATTAAACATCAGGCCTGGCTGTTTTTTATAGGGATGCAAAGACTGAAAAGGAAATAATTCCTTCTCCCCCAATGTAAGAATTTATACCTCAGAAATCAATCTCTATCAATAATGATAATAGTTTCAAATCAACTTTATCAGATAAAGTTATTGAGTGCTTATTATGTGCCATACATTGTGCTAACTGCTGAGAAGACAAAAATATTCAGTTTGAGCTCAATAGGAGTACAACCGAAGGTTTAGATTATATTTTACCAGTGTATAAAATATAAACAAAAAAAATGACTGCCCTCAAGGAACTTACATTCTAATAGGGAAAGATAATGCATAAAAGGCAGCTGGAAAGGGCAGCCAGGGAGGAGCAGGATGTTATGTGGGAACAAGATTGAAAAGTTTGGAGTGACAGGAGTCAAGCAGTCTGAACAAAGGCAAAGAAAGAAGAGAGCCCAGAACACATCTGCAGAGCACGGAATGGTCCAGTTTGTCAGTTTCCTAAAGCGCATGAAGGAATATAACACGAAATAAGGCCAGAAAAGGTAAGGTTCTGTTGAATTGTGGATAGCCTTAAATGTTAACAGAGTTTGAAATTTGCTCAGTTAACAAGAGGTTACAACTTCTCATTGTGGAACCAAGCCCTTCACTATCCTTAAAGACTTCTCACATTTTGAGGATAGAAATACTAAAAGAAATAATTCAAGAGAAATAGGATTTGTTCTACATATTGTTCAAATCTGCCTCAGACACTTACTAGCTATATGTTTCTGGGCATCACTTAACTCTTTATTTGCCTCAGTTTTCTCATTTGTAAAATGATTTGGAGAAGGAAGTGGCAAGCTATTCCACTATTTTTCCCAAGAATACCACAAATGAGGACACAAAGAGTCAGATATACTCTGAAATGACTAAACCACAACAAATAAAACAACAAACACTAGTGAGGCCATGTGGTACCAGTACTGGCCCATACCCATTTGGCCTTATTCTCTCTAGGTCTTTGTTTCTTCATCTCTATAGGTGAGGTAAATCAATAAGCAGGGATAGGAGAGGATTGAATTTATATTAATTTTAGGGTGCCTTCCAGCATCAAAATTCTATAGGTCTAAGAAAAATCGAGGGTGAGGTTAACAAACTGACATTTTGATATCTATGTTGGTATATTTGATGTAAGAGGGAATGCAGCTTATTTTCACTAACCAAAAATAATAAAATAAAAGCTTTACATTAATCAGTTAAAAAAAATAGTTAGAATACTGGTTCCCAAATAACTTTGAAAATTTTAACCGGATTCACATTTGAATCCAAAGAATTTAGTCCATTTTAAGGTCAGTATTAACACTTACCCAATGTTAAAAGAGTTGCTGGGGGGTGGGGTGGGGGTGGAGAATCAACTTTGGAGTATTTGTAAAGCTTTATGAAGAGTCCCTTCATGTAGTTTTTTTTTCTCAACACTTAGCCACTGACACTGTGGGGGAAAATCATCTGAGCTTTTCCAAATAATTAGTTATGCCTAAGATAAGGATAACTTGTTTTCTACTGCCAAGCAGCAGGTTTTTGATATGGAATTCAAATTAGCTCATAAATATTGAAATGATGAGCTTAAGGAAATGGTGTTATTTGATGCATGGCCTATCTAGGAGAATTAAGCTAATGGGGAAACTGCAGTGAAGGTGCTGCTCTCCTCCTGTGGAAATTGTACTCCTGATACAGCATCAAGAATAGCATCATAATGAAATGTTCCCACCAGATTTTGGATGTTCTTGGATGGTTCCTAGCTTGGTTTCCAGGCTCAGATACCACTGATGGCAACTGATGATTATTTTTTTTAATGATGCTTACAATTTACTATGGAAAGAAGTCAATGGATGTTATTGACCAGAGTGTTAAGAATTAGATTCAGGAAGGCTTGAATTTGAATTACACTTCAGATATTCATTTGCTATATGACACTGGGAAAATTATTTAATTCCTTTAAGCCTCAGTTTCCTCAATTGTAAAATAAGGATGACAATACTACCAACTTCATAGAGCCATCTGAAAACAAATGAGATGATATATAGAGCCCTCTGAAAGATTAACATCTACAATTATGTGAAATATTAGTATTACTTTCATTTTTATTTGTGAACTCAATTACCTATTAATTTTTCTAAGGTCTGATCCTTTGATGCCATGACCAAAATGTATTTTGCTTTGGATTCTAACTTTTTCCCCAGACATTTTTGCATTCTTTTCTTTCTTAAGGATTTCTTTTTTTCCCTGCCCATTCAATTTTTCACACAAACAATACTAGCTAACATACTAGATCTTGCTCATGATAAGGTCTTTGTAAATGGTTGTTTCTGGAATGAGAAAAACCTTGATTTCCTATTTCCTCCCCAAATCATTTGTGTTTAATGAATCAGTTTCCTTATCTGAAGAATAAAGGGATTAGAACTGATGGACCTTAAGGTACCACCCATAATCTAAGATGTATTTGTTTTAAAGATTGATAAGGAAGAAAGTGTAATTCTTATTTCCTAACTGGATAGATAACACTTTCTACTATTTGAGCAAGTTATTTCACCTCCAGGGATGTTAATTTCTTGTTAAGAAGCCAAGATAGCATATCTTAGAGAGGTGTTATAAAAATTAATTGGATCATATTTATGAAATGCTTTGAAAATGAGGGAAAGTTATTAAGTAAACTTGTGAAGAGTATTTGTTTAAGTCTCCAATTTCAATAAGCTTTTTTTTTAATGTTTGTTTAAATTGAGAAAGGTTTTGTTACCTTCCATCTGCCTTAACCAGGAGGAAAGGAATTTTATTTTAGCATTTTAAAGGCGATAACGGATAGGCTGACTCTTGGCTTCCTTAATAAGCACCTTTTGGTCTTTCATCAAACTTTTCTATCAGCTTGCTTGAAAAAAGACACCTCCTAGTATATTAAGAAATGAACACAGCTAAAAGCATTGGGATTGCAAAAACCCCTTCATTACTTTATCTGGTCTCCTGGGGATGAATTGTCTAGTGCCTCAGCTTGTTTTTAAATCCCATCTGTTTTCTTTAATATCATGTAAACTCATCAGCTTGTTATTCATTTAAATCCCCCAGAATTTTTCTGGAAGCTGACCAGTATCTTCATAGCATGACACTGAAATCTCTCAAAATGTCACCAAATACAACATTTTTGGGAAGCAGCCTCATCCTATAAGCAGACAAGCTATTATTGTACTTTATTCAGGGACAAATTTTTAACAGATTTCTACTAACTATAAAATTATTTTAACTTTTCTAATACAGCATTATAGCTGATGCTGATGTGTTATCGACTTGATCATTCTGACTTCTGTTTGGGCAACAAACATGACCGGGGTAATTTGGGATAAACACTCCAAAGCCCATCTATTTTCCAATTACCCACAAACAACAGAACTATATTCATTAAATTGTTGTCTGATGCTCAGTCATTTAAATCTGCCATGTGAATTATTCCCCTCCAAATAATGTGGCTTTTACATTCTCTTCAGCCTATGAAGCTAATTGACTTCCCCACTAATATCTTTAGGAATGGCCCCCGAAATGCCCAACTCTCAGATGTAGAAAGTAATAGGAAAGAAATCCTCTTTCAAAACTTTGGAACTGGAAATGAGAAATATTGATTTTCATGGGAATGCCTTCCCTCCGCAACCCTATAATCTTCTCTCCTACAGGTCTACACACCTCAGTGAGGTATAGAAGAAAGCAGACAAGATTTGGAGTCAGAGAACTTGGTTTCAAATCCCAATTGACACTAACTAGCTAGATGATGTGCAATCACTTTTCAGTTGTGTCTTGGTAAAGATACTGAAGTAGCTTGCCATTTCCTTCTCCAGATCACTTTGCAAATGAGGAAGTGAGGCAAACAAGGTTACATGGTTTGCCCAGAGTTACATAAATAGTGTCTGAATCTAGATTTGAATTTGGGTTTCCCTAACTCCAAGCCCAGTGCTCTATCCATCATGCCACTTAGCTGCCTCAAACCCTGAATTCTTGACAAATGTATTCACTGGATCCAGTGGAGAAAGAAATGGCAGACCACTCCAGTATCCTTGCTAAGAAAATCCCATGATCCAAAGGATCATGAAGAGTCCAACATGTCTGAATGACTAAACATCAACAAGCTATATGATGGATTTAGTTCAGTCATCCCAGTCATGTCTGAGTTTTTGTGATCCCATTTGAGGTTTTCTTGGCAAAGATACTGGAATGGTTTTCTATTTCCTTCTCCAGCTCATTTTACAGATGAGAAAACTAAGGCAAACAGGGTTAAATAACTTACCAATCACACAGCTAGTATCTGAGGCCAGATTTAAACTCGGGTCTTACCAAATCCAGGTTCAGAACTCAATTCATAGCATCACGTAGCAGCCCATAAGATGGTAGCCAAGTTACTCGCTGTCTTTTTGACCTCCCTGTTCTCAAAATGAAAGGTTTGGTTTAGTTAACTTACAAGATCTCTTCTAGCTCTAGAAAAAAAATTTATCTTCATGTTTGCTTCATATATGTCATGGTCATTTTTTTAAACAGGTGTATATGATATCTTCCTCCATAACACTTATCCTTCCTGGAACTTCACTTACCTGTCTAACAGCTCCCTCAGTCTCCTTTCCTGATTGGCCATCCAGAACTTACCTTTTAATTATGGATTTTTCCATAGAGCTCTCTGATCTTCTCAAAATAATCATTCTTCTCTCTCTTTTTCTCTCTCTCTCCTCCTTTCTTACTTGTTCTCTCTCTCTTGCTTGTGCTTTCTTCTTTGTCTCCCTCCTTTTGCTTCTCTCTTTTTCTGTCTCATTCTCTTGTTCTCTCTCTGTCTCTGTCTCTCATCAGCTGCCATTTCCTTGCTGATAACTTCAGATATAAATATCCAGACCTAATCTCCCCTCTAAGCTTCAGTCCCATAATACTCACCTTTCAAACTGGATGTTTGAAGACATCTTAAACTCCACGTGTCCAATTTTCTTTTCCCTAAAACTCACCCTTCTTCCAAACTTGTCCATTTCTGTCAAAAGTATGACCATTCTTCCAAGTCCAAAACCTTGGTATTATTCTTGAATACTCACTCTATCTCACCTCCCACATGCAAATGGTTGTCAAATGTTGGCAGATCTACCATCTCAAATTCACTGGTATCTACCATCCCTTTTTTCACAAATATATTCAGACCCTCATCAACTCTCACATAGATTATTACAACAACTTTCTAATTGTTCTCATTGGCTCAAATCTTACCCCACTTCTGTCCATTCTCTACACTAGCATCAAAAGTGATTTTCCTTAAGTGCAGATATGACTCCTGTACTCAGGAGACTCCAGTGGCTTCTAATTTTCTTTGGAATAAAATAAAAACTCTTTTGTCTCTCCTATCAAACATCATTTATTGGCTCCTTTTTATTCTTACCTCTAGCTTTTAAAGCCTTCCATAATTCGTACCAATCTATCTCTGCAATATCACTGAATAATATTCCCTCTCATGTTCTGTAATCTAGCTAAAATGACCTTCTCTCTGTTCCTCACATTTTTTTATCTCCTACCTCCAAGTCTTTGCAATGGGTATTCCTCGTGTCCAGAATGCACTATTTCTCTCCACCTTTACATTAATCAGTGTTTCCTCCCCTTCCTCATACTATTATTGTGGGAGTGTGAAAGAGAGGGTTAAGCATAGCCCACACTTCAGACCCAAACCTCTGATAGACTTATTAGGAACACCTGACCCAAAGTTTCTGCTGAAATTGGTTGAAATTTTTCTGTGTTTAATGCTATCCAAATAGGTCTTTCAAGGAAGTGAAGAACACAGAGCTTCTAAATCTAATTTCAGAACACCTTGGGTGTATGGCTAAGGGAAACTGAAACTGAGAGGGGTCAGGAAGATAAAAGAACACCCAGGGGGTTTCAGCTTCTAATTTTGGTTAGCAGAGAAAATTTTATCTTTTTAGCAATTGGATCTGGCGCTTCTGTCCTGTGATACACAGCTTAGTATGTGATGATTCACTATTACATGATTTCAAACAAAATCATCAGCGTTTTTCATTTATACTTCATTTCGTTTTTGGATTTCCAAAGACAAAACCTTTAGGAACTCACTGTGACCACCACAACCCAGTAAGGCACTGGAATAGGATCTTAGTGGAGGACTAACTTTTATAGAACGTGGAAAACTAAGAAAATGAGAAGATAACTGAAATTACTTAGTTGGTCAGTGTGAAAGCAATGTTAATTGAATGATCTTTTACTTACTGATAATTTGTAGACCAAATTACTTTTCAATGTTAATAATAATGAGAAATATGAAATCTCTCAGATTAAGTATTGGAAATTGTAATTTTTAAAGCACTAAGCATATACATTCAGCCTTCATACTTTGATCCTCATATTGTATGATATTGTAAAGCAGTGATTCCAAAAGTGGGCGCCACCACCCCCTAGAGGGTGTTGCAGTGATCCAGGAAGGTAGTGATAGCCACAGATGCATTTATCTTTTCCTATTAATTGCTATTAAAATTTAAAAAACATTAATTTCCAGGATGCTAAGTAATATTTTTTTCTGGAAAGGGGCGGTAGGCCAAAAAAGTTTGGGAACCACTGCTATATAGGATTAAATTAATGACAATCTACTTATTTTTAACTTCAAAAATTGCTTTAAGTTTAGAACCATAGATACTGTAATTCTTATTAATAAAGACACTATTACACTTGAGAAGCCTGGTTGAAGGCTGTGTTGTTACTAAGGAATTTCTACAAAGCAATTAGGAATTGAAGAGATACATCTTTTTTACAAGAAAAGAATCCCAAAATTTCATATTACGGCAATCAAAGAAGAGAGCTCTGTTACTGTTGCTGGACTCTAAATAATAACATTATGAAAATGTTATTTCTGATGGGAACCATATAGATCTTCCAGTCCAGAGAAGTTGAGGCTCTTCAGTAGCAAAGCTGAGGCTCAAACATAGGTCTTCTGCCTCTAAGATTCTACATATTCTACACCAAACTGCCTCTCCATAAACCTAAACAATCTAAAGTAATCCCACTTCAGCTCAAACTGGAATGATATAGGCTGGTACAAGAGACCTCGTATCATCAGTTAACAGCATCCACTGGGAACTCTCTCGCTGTAAAAGTTGTTCATTCCCACAAAGTAAGTCTTGTCCTAGTCAGCACCCATTTCTTGATATCTCTACTGTGTGAAACACAAAGATTGCTCGAAGAAAAAAAGAATATGCTCACACAAAAGCCTTAGACTCACAAAAACATTGGATGTTTTTACTCTCTTGCCTATGACTAATAACCTAAAGTACTTTAGAGGAAAAAGTCCTAGTCAGTACATATGCTGGGATTTGAAAGCTCTGCATAGCATAAAAATAATGTCTTGAATTTGATGGTAACCCCTGTAGCCAAAATGTGGGTTTACTTTCAGGAAAATAAATCTGAAAATGAAAGATATAGCATAATAGATTCAATTTGTTAATGCGTGCCCCAGGAAAAGTCTATCATAGTATATTCAATCCAGACATGAATAAAATACTCTAGGGAAAGTTTTTATTTCCTTGGTTTTTGTACACATCACTGGGACCAAAGCCATGTGTGGTTCCACATTACCTGCAGCTTCATTTGATTCATAAAATAGAATGAATTGATATGTTACTCTATACTGTTTCCCTAATAACTGAAACTATCTAAGAAGTGAATAAAAAAAGATAGATTCAACCTAAAAGCTGTTTTCTTTGACCATGAATAGTATACTGTAGCTCAGTTTCAGCCAAATTTCAAAGGATATGGTCAGATAGTAAAATACTACTGAAGTGAACAAAAATAGTTTGCTATTATTCATCATTATTTCTTATGTCTCTACATTTTGAAATGACTTAAGGAAAAAAGGAGTAAAGTAGAGGTGATGATAATAGCCATTCAAGGGCTGCCAGAATTTGAGGTTTTGTCTTATTCTGTTTTGTTTTAAGAAAAATGTTTTTCCTCTTTTCCTCTTTCTGCTTTTGAATTTTCTCATTCTAGAATCAAAACATGTAACATATTTTGTACTCTAATGGCTAGTTTAAATTATACAATTTCTTTAAGTTGAAAGTTTTCTACTAGCTCTATGATCACTTATTAATATTGCCAAAGATTCCTTCAGGTCTGTACACTGGAAACTTTTAGACAGTAGTCAAGTTTAAATCAAATAAATTTTCTGTATGAATACATTTTCTGTATGTCATAATCTTAGATGGACAAAGTAGGCATCATAGACTCAGTGCTATAAGGCACCTTGGTGATCATCTCCTACAACTTCCTAATTGTAAAGATAAGGAAAATGGAAGCCAGGTGATGCTAACAAACTTACCTGAGGTCATGGAGATAATAAGTAGCAGATCTAGAATTTAAACTCAGGTCTTTTGAGTTAAAAATCCAGAAATCAACTTATCCATCACTTTATGTGAAAAACAAAAAAAAAAGCTAGTTATCAAACTCTCCAATGATCTCTTTTTTCGGGGCTTTAGGGACTCTCTTCAAGATGGTATAGACTGAGTAGATACAGTTGATGAGAACAGAATTCTCATAATTTTGCTCTACAAATAAACAACAGATGCCAGACTGTGTAATCATCAAGAAATACAAAGGTAAACTATGGCAAGTGCATTTTGCTAACCAGATCAGGCAATTTTCAGTTTTTATCTAAGAAGGAGAGACAGATCTCCCCACACACTCCCCCCAAAAAGCCCACCCTAGAAAGGCAGCTTAAAGAATATTTCCAGTTCAGGAATCAGAGGAAATCCAGGAAAGTCTGGAATCTAGAACTATGTTTCAAGGGCCTGAGAGATTAAGAACCAAACTGAAAAGTGCAAGGATGGGAGTTGTGCAAGGGGTGTGGGACAAAAGGAGCCAGAGAAGGAGTGCCTGACAGTTGGTGACAGTTGAGACCAGGGGGAATTCTGAGTAATTCTCTGGAGGAGGAAGGAGCAGGAAAGGTCTTCCAATGGAGGACTGAGAGAGGGAGGAGGTGGACAACCCAGCTTGGATCCAGTCCTGAGGGTTTCCTGAGGATCTTTCTTTGGACATTGAAACCCTGATTCCCTGGTCAAAGATTCCTTTGCATCTCACCCAGCAAGACTTCAATAATAGAGTCAGCTAAGTGTTTGGACTCCATTTTGGAAGCAATCTCTTAGTCTCCTTCACCCATTACCCAACCTTGCTGAGAGACCTCCTTTCAGTCAAAACTTATAATTATAGAAAAGAATAGAAATAGAATCAGAAGGAGAAGGGTGGAGAAGAAGCTTGGGAGTGGGAACTCCAAAGGTTCCCACCTGAGTGATGGACCCCATAGAAACAGAGAAGAGGGGAATCTCAAAATCCCTTTGCCCTTCACCCCTTTCCCCAACCCCTATATTGATAAGTTTATTCTTTGGTAAAATATATTGGTAAAAAAGGTTTTTTTCACTAGACTACTTGTAATTTGTTGCTTCTATTATTGCATTTCCTGATTTCTTTAAGTTTTGAATTTTTTTAAGTTTATCTGTATTAATCTAATTCTTTTATATGATTCTTTATCTGTACTATTTCCCTATAATTTTACTAAACAACATATCATTGTAAAAAGACCATGAACACGGGGGCAGCTGGGTAGCTCAGTGGATTGAGAGCCAGGCCTAGAGACGGGAGGTCCTAGGTTCAAATCTGGCCTCAGACACTTCCCAGCTGTGTGACCCTGGGCAAGTCACTTGACCCCCCATTGCCTACCCTTACCACTCTTCTGCCTTGGAACCAATACACAGTATTGACTCTAAGACGGAAGGTAAGGGTTTTAAAAAAAAAAAAAAAAGACCATGAACATCTTACACAAACTTTCTTTAAGTTGTAAAAGCCCATAAGTCCTATGTATACTAAATTTGTCATCTCAACTATTGGAGATCCCATGTTTGTTGCCTTAACAGTTTTTTATTCTATCTAGACAATTGTATACAACCTTGAAGACTATGATGCCTTAAGAATTTAAATTGTAATTTTATAAGAGGTCTTAAAAATTGACTAGGTTTTTATAGTAACTTCTGAATGGATGATAGGTGTTTGTGTGTGTGTGTATGTGTGTGTGTGTGTGTGTGTGTGTGTGTGTGTATAAAATAAAGAATGTTGTCTTAAAAAGGTAGAGAAAACAAATGGAAATTTCCTACCCAAACTTTTTATATATTACACAGGAAGCCAAAAAGAGCTTCTCTATGCTTGATATTTTAACTCTTTATTTTAATTTACTTTCTCATCAGAAGCATCTAGAATTTCCTGGTGATATTTTAGACCCAAGAGGTTTTTTTTATCTGATTTTCCTAGGCTCTGCCCCACAATTGAGATGGAGACAGTAATAGATTTTGTTAAAAATATCTCAGCCAAGGTTGAATGAATTACTATACCTGTTGAATTGTGACAACTATACATTTTTAAACATCACAGCAAGTGGTTATAATAATGGGTTTGTTTGCTATTACCTTTAAATGTGTTATTGTAATTTTGGAAAATTTTGGCACTTTATTTGAATTACATTATAAAAAACCATTTACACTCACAGAAGTTCATGGAAAAACTTACAAGGAAATGGATCTCATTTTGAGGTGAAATACCTTTCACTAATTCTAAGCTATATGTTTTTGATTTTTAAAACATTTGTTTATTATTTTTTCCCTTCTATGTGCAATACAGTATTTGAGTTTTTTTCTCTCTCATTTTGTACTTGAAAACATTGTATTTTTCTCTGAATTTTTAATTTTCTTATTGCTTTTCTTTTTATTTTTTATTGAATAATTTACTTTTTCCTTTTTCCCATTTCTTGTACTTAAAGTACATATAATCAATAATAATCTTTTTTATTTTTGCAGTAATATAATTTAATATAAATATATATATTAGCTATAATGTTGATGTATACCCAAAAGCCTTAGACTATGGTAACCTGCCAATTATTGGTAAATATTATGGGGTTATGATTAATGATTCTGTCTGATTCTAGAAGGGAACAAAAGAGCCACAAGGTCGAGGAGACCACCCAGTCCCAATGGAATTGGTGAGAAACTGCACAGTGCCTACTAACACAAGGTCAAAAAAGACCATATCAATCCAGGTAGGATTGTTGAACTTCTATGCCAATACTGAAGGGCTTGAAACTAGCATTTGGGGTTCAGGGTTGCAGCTTTTCTGACATATGTTAGAGGCCTGACTTCCCTGAGCTTCATCCCTAGTCAAGCACCAAAGGTGGGCCATCACCTTGGCTCACTCTATCCCTGAGAAGTGCAGGCAAATCAAACCAGGGAAAGACACTTCCTTTTCACATGAAATTTGGTCCCTTTTTTTCTCTTGTAAGTGTGGTAACTTTCTGTAGTCATGGCTATTGAATTGAGTAATTGCACAATTGCTTAAATCACTTTAATTGGGCCTTGTTTCAAGGGCCTGTTATAAGTTTATTTTTCTTACATTGTCATTTTTTCCCTTTTATTTGGATTTTTAATTTTTTTTTAATTTCTTTTGCCAATTTACTCATATAACCCCATAACTCAGCCAGGTATCCTTAGTTGATTTGGGTATTGGCCTTAACCCTCTTCAGGGGTGTGTTTATGTTTTATTAATGTAAAATTTAAATTATTTTGAGAGTAATTTCAAAGGGGAATGTATAATTCTCCTCAGAAGGGAATGTATCTTTTATAATCTACAATGTAAAGTTTAAATTCTTTTGAGAGTAATTTCAGGATAAGAAATTTGCCATCTCCCCAGAATCCAGACAACAAACCTGTTTGGAGAAGGCACCAGGAAGATGCCTGCATCAAGAAGATCCAGAATGAACTTTGGGGTGCAGTTGATTGAACTATGAGGAGCTGAATGCATTTGTTTTGACTATACACTCTTATGCCAAAGGGAACTGCCCCCAATTGGCTTTTTGTTAATGAGGCTAGTAATCATAGGATCATTGTTTTGTTCCTCTTTTCTTTTTATCTCTAAATTTCTGTAATTTAAAAGTTAGTTATGTTTATAAGGGCCTTCAGAGAGACTAGTCTCCCTCATGCTGTTCAGGGGGGGATGTGATATTGGAAATTTGGGGGTCCTTTAACTAATTTTGATGTCCCTGATATAAATTTCCTATGGACATTTAGGGGCTCTTTCAAACTACATTTCCCAAGAGCAAACTGGCTTCCTCTCTTATGTAATCCTGTGGGCAGGAAGTATAATCACGTAGAGAAAATTATAAAGTCTGAGGACTAGATTGGTACTTCCTCTTTTGTGATTGTGGAGCAGGAGTGAGGATGGGAGGAGCAGGTAATGGCGGGTCCCTTTAAACAGGCACATGGCTTCATTTGTAAATGGCTTTCAATAAATCCCTTAAAACCATGATATTTTTAAATCTATCAAATTATATTAATTTTCTTTCTTACAACAGTAAAAATCCTTCTCAACTTTAAATTCATGCTAGAAAAAGAAGTTCTATTGATTGCTTAAATTAGCTATAATCTTCCTTTTCCTGCTGGTATATCAATAGTTCTAGAAATACATACATTTTAAAATCTGGAGATCTTAAAGCTTATTTCATCTAGCCTTTTTCATGTCAAGAACAATAACTCACATTTATGTTGCAGTATGAGACATACAACACACTTTCTTCTCAACCATTCTATGATGTTAGTGGTACCAGTATTAGCGTTCTCATTAGAGAAGAGGAATCTGGGGCTCAAAGGTGAAATGACTTGCCAGTATACACAGCAAATAATGTCTATAGCAGCATTCAAACCTAGATTTCCTGATTACAAATCCAGGATTGCTTTCATCCTGTCCAATAATTTCCCTGTGACAAAAGCTGGTTGAGACAATCCCAAGCATAACCTGTCTTAGATCACAGGCCCATCAATTCATAGCTGAAAAGGACCAAAGGGGTTTTGTCATTCAATTCACTTATTTTCAGATGAGAAGACTGAAGTCCCAAGTTATTAAATGTCTTCTGGGAGCCTTTTTATATTGGTCCAGAGACATCATTAGAGGTTCATTTCTATCCTCTCAGTTTTTTCCTGGAGCACCATGCTACCCACACTATTTCTGGTTCTCCACAGATAACAGGGCATGAATGCTAAAGCATAGACAGATGGCTTACCTATGTTTATTTTCTAATCTCCCTAGCAGGAGGACTACCAGACTCTGTTTGCTTTATATTTACTCCGCTTAATCCTCATTAATAGTTTTGGAGAAAATCAGACTCTGTGGCCTAATGCTCACTGACACCTCTCTAAATGAAACAAAACAGTCAAAAAATCCTAGCCTCCTCCTCTCCCTACTTCTGGATTAAATCACAGGTAGTTATGTAACTTTTCATTGGTTAGATCATTTTCCTGACTAATAACTGATCTATGAAAAAGTCTAGGATTTCCAAGGATGCTTGTATATTGGAAGTAAGCATAATAAACATATAGATCTGTATTTTTAATTTCCTTCACTTTCATCCAAGATCAAATTATCAAATATGTAATAAGTTTTGAAACAGATTTTCCAAACTGAAATGATTCTGTTTTCTAAATAAACCAGGAGGGTAATTGTAAGTGTTGTATATAGAATATGATGGAGCAAAAAGAGCCAAGGGATTCTGTTGAACTAAGACAGAGAACGAGTGAAGTGCTATATTATTGAAATTGCCTTATTTGACTACCATTTTTATTTCCTACAGCCTCCCACACTACCAGATGCTTCTCATAAAAAAAGAGTTCATTATAAATGTCATTTACATTTATTTACTCTATGTAAAAGGACATTCCTGAATTTAGTCTTTTGTTGACCAAAATCTTGGAATTCAGATCAAATGAATAAGGAGCTATGAAATCTTTGTTGTTTGGACTCCCTTTAAAATGGATTCTATAATCCTTCTAAAGCATATCTTCTTAGAGAGTTGACTAAGGATCAAAGAGGTAGGATACCTTTCCCATGATTACATAGCTTAAAAATTTCAAGTACTACATTTGAACCCAAATCTTTCTGATTCTAAATGTAGCTTTGCTGCTCATTATACCACACAGACTCTTCCAGGACTTCTCAGGCTTTATATCTTTTGGGGTGGGGTGAATGCAGTCATCTTTTTTTTTTCTGGAATAACCCCCCCAGGACCTCTTCATGCTATAAACTTGACCCTAGCCTATCACAGGCTACATAACATAAATTCTGACAGGTCCTAGTGAGCTTGAGATGTTTTTACTAGGATCTCAGTTTTAGACTTGATGCCTGACATTTGAGGGCCAGGTTCATCACCACAGTAATCATATGTGATTCATTTAATGGTTTTTGTACCTGTCAAAGACTGTCCTAATAAATAGTACCAGAGCTAAAATCGAGATAAGTTTTGAAGGACAGGTCTTTTTTGTTGAAAAGTTAGTATTGCAAGTATATTATGATGAGAATTAAGCATCAAGTTCTTCAGAAAATGAAAAGAATAAAGGGGCAAAGAAAATAAGAATCTTCATGAAATGTATTCATGGTCCCAGACTAAAATCCCCCTTTTCACTTAAAGACTTTGAGTGGTAACATTCACAGCTTATAATGGGGGGATTGAGTAAAATTTTGAGTGGATCATTTCTTGCTCATGCCAAAGTCCCATCCACCAACCTGAAAACTCTTCCAATATAGACTTTGAATAGATTTTCTTCTTGTTATTTGAAGACCAACTTAACTAAATTCAGACAGATTCGTTGCCATTTAATTGCCTTTGTCCACAACAACCCAAGAAACTACTGAGAAGCTTCAGAGTTGACTGGTAAAAGAACAACCCTGTTGATGAAATATTAACTTACTGAAGCCTATCATTCATATCACTGTTTCCCAGTACCCTTTCAACACTATCTGTTTGATCTTAACATCATCTACCTGTACATTACCAATAATTGCAAGAGTTAATGAAATTTGTTTTCTCTGCTAAACAGACATTGTTCCTTTGACGCAAATGGAAACAGATGGCTGATCTCACTCAACACAGAAAGCACTGAATTAGTAATTGTTCAAGGAAACCTCATTGGAACTCTATTGGCTCGTAAGAATCAAAGCATCTCTTGATTCCGGGAAAACCATGAATGATGGTAACTTTAAAATTATGAAACTTCCAGATGATTCTGCAACAAACAACAGGGATAAAACTATCAAGATTTAAAATGAAGGGCAAGAATGTAGAACAATTATTTGACCAGAAGTAACAAGAACATTTCTCTCTAGTGTTCTTAAATTCTTAAATCTGATACATAATGTAATGCTTTCAATTATAAGTAATGCTCACAACTTGGAAACTTTACCCAATAAGAAATTTATCAGATATTTTCATGGGATTACAAGATTTAAAGCTTGAAGAGACAATGGTTCAGCCACTTCTTTTCAGAGAAATAACACTATTTTGCAATATGAAAATTATTTTGTTTGTTTTAATATTTCACTGGACAGTTTCCTTTTTTCATACTGTATTTCCCTCACACTGAGACCTATCAGATGCAACTAGGGATTCAGAATGGCTAAATCACAAGACTCTTTGATGAATCCAAACTGTCTGTAACCCCTAAGAAGATGGAAAGAAAAATGTCAGGCACAAGTACTTTGTAGCACCCTTTCATTGATGACTTGCATCTATCTTCCATTTTTTTAGAATATAAATCTACTTAAAACCCCATGAAGAGCTAGTGATCAGTAGTAAAAAAATGTACTTTTCATAAAGTCAGAAGACATTGGTTCTATTCCTTATCTTCAATACCAAATGCTTGACCCTGTTTAAGTCATTGAATCTCTCTGAGCATAGGTTTCCTCTTCTGACAAATGGAGATAATAATACTTCTAATCCCTACCTCACATAAGTGTTCTGAGAAAAAAAAAGAAAACACTTTTAAACCTTAAAATGCCTTTTTACATAATCTATTTTGTAAAGTTATATTCATTTTAAATTTGTCTGAAGTCCCCCATCAATCCACAGTGATTTTTTTTTTTTTTGGAAGAAAAACTTTGCTACATAGTCTGAATCTTTTTTTTTTTTTTTTTTTTTTTTTTTTTTTTTTTTCTGTAGTGAAGCAAATTGGTCCAAGAGGAGATCAGACTTTGACCCTGGCCTTCTTAATGCCACTCTAGTTGATCAAATGACACAATGGCACTGAAAGGGCATTATAAAGTACCCTAGTGACTTGAGTTCATGTACCTTTTTTGTGCACCAATGCAATAAATAGTAATGGCTCAAAAAGCATTTCCATTTTATTTTAAAATATGACATTTAATGTCATCAGAAGAATATTAAAAGTTGATGCATATTGCATTGTCTTCTCTCCAATGAGAACCGAGGTCATTATGTCAGAAACTCATTAAAGAATAATATAAAAGTTAGGAGATATTAATTTCCATTTAAAATTAAAAAGAAGTAGTACACAATGCAACTACCAACAATTTGGAAACAGGTCTTGATCAAGGACAAATGACAAAACTAGTGGAAATGTGCATTGGCCATGGATGGGGGGAGTGGGGGGGGGGGTGAAGGGGAAAGTAGGAGCATGAATTGTGTAACCATGTTAAAAATGAATATTAATAAATGTTTTAAAAAAAAGAAGTAGTACAAAAATATTATATGATCATAGATTTGGAGCTTAAAGAGACCCGAAGGTCATGAAGACCAGGTTTCTGAATTTGGGGTCCATGGTCCAACAAGGGTCCATGATAGGTATCTGGGGGGGCCATAATGTTGGATAGGAAAAAATAAACATTTGAGTTTTCACTAAATTTTAATAAAAATTCAACATTTTTGAAATTTTGAATATAATGTGGAAAAAATAATACTAATAACTATTTTCTATGATTGATGCTTAAGTGTATTGGATACAATTTCATTTAATTTATCACTTATCTATCTTTAAGCCATTTCTACCTCAAACAGAGAGATATGCAAATTTCATTGTCTACCATGGCCTTTGACTTGAACCTAGAAGAAAGATAAGTAACAATCAGGTTTAAGATTCCATCTCCTTTTACTTAGATCTCTCCCCTAGAGGAATCAATGGTTTTCTCAAAGAGTTCTATTAACAAAATCAAATTGAATAGAATGTAGAGTGGGAGCCTCCCTTTAAATGGAAATGGCCCTTTCCATTATTGTTCAGTCATTTTCTTACTCCTCTTGAGCTGCCCATCCTTTGGGAAGGTCCAAATATCAATTGTCTCAGGGTTGGAGAAGGCAATGACCTTATCTATACCAGAGCTAAGAATTTGGTTGTTACTCTTAATCCATTTGCTTAAGAAGGGCCTGCAAGTTGAAGCCAGGGGTAGAACTTTAGACCTGAAGTCAGGAAGATTAAACTTCCTAAATTCAAATCCAGCCTCAGACATTTAAGCTTGAAAAGAAAATGTCAAACCACTCTAGTATCTTTGCCAAGAAAACTCCAAATAAAATCACAAAGTTTTAGACACAATTGAATAACAATAAGAAGGGTCTTCCTAGAAGCTTGAAATGGGAAAAATACTATCTCTTGATATTTCTAAAGAAACATATGCTTCCATAGTTATTAACAAAATATGATTCCAAAAAAGGGACCATAGGTTTTGCAAGATTGCCGCAGGAGTCCATGATATAGTCGAAAGTGGTTTGTAAGCTCTGGTCCAGTTCTATCTCATCATTTAACAGATTGGAAATTTGAAACCCAAGGTTAAATGACTTACCCAAGGTCACACATGAAGGAACAAAGATCTTAACTCACATCCTTGATTCAGTGACTGATTTATTTCTTTTTTGCCATTTCATTACATGTTCACTCAATCCTCATTTCCTGAATAAAGCACATTATTCACATAAAAACAATATTCAGTGCCATGACTAGGGTTACACAAGGCAGGCATCTTGTTGTGTATGGTACAATATACTGACAATCCCATTTCGCCTATCTTATACCATTATTTATTTTGTGGGTGAGTCAAGTCATATGTGTTACAGTGAAAGGTCAAAACCTCTTCTCATCTTGCCTGGGGTTTTCTGCCACCAAATACTTCTGCTATCTTTTATGATGCATCCTAAAAACTTGCTTTAAAAATGGATCTATCACACAATTAGAGATATTGCTACCACAGCTGAAAGAAGCAGCTACATGGAATGTTAGGTTTTAAACAGAAAAACACAATTAATTGATTATCTCATCCCTAAAGCAGACTCTTGCAACACCATAAACCCTCCAGTTTTCTTCAATAGACCAAAAAAGGAAGAGGCATTATGGTTTAAGATGTATAAATCCATGAAGGCTTATGGAAGAAGCACATATTGTTAACATTTTGACTTAATTTTATGGGAAACATTGACATAGATAATGAGTCAGGATTATCTGAATCCTGTCATTTTCTATATTTGTCGATTTAAACATTAAAGGCATGAAGCTCCCACTTCAGTTATTTTGTTGATTAGCTCAACTCACAGGCCACTTAACTGGAAAAGTTGAAAATAAACTATACCTATTTACATTTTTATTGCATTTGATAGTGGGAAAAGGTAGTAATTGAAAACTGCCACTATCTTTTGAAATAAGAAGTATTCAGAACAGAATATGAACTAGCACTTTTAAAAATCACATTCCTCACATATTCTTTTAGCTTAAAAACTGTTTATCAGAAAATGAAGTGATCTTAATTCAAAAGTTTCTAGGATACTTGACAAATACCTTTTCAATTTATTATCCCTTATTATAATTCTTATAACTATGGCTTAATCCCTTTTGTGTTAAATTATTAAAGACATTCTCAGGCCATGATAAATATATAAACTGAGCTAATATACACTAAAATATTTTTCAAATCTTAAAGTACTATGTAATTTTATTATTTCAAATGTTTATTTTTATCATTAGTTGTTAACTACAAACATTTTGAAAACCAGCTTGAAACTCAATTCCATTAAATTGAGAGATTCTTTGACAATATTATATAAAATGGAAAAAATAAATATGCATTCAACATTAAGGAAAATTTGGTACTTTTTTCTCATTGTCTTGGTTTGATCTTAAGCGTTCATCAGTGTAGTTAATTTGTCTCTCAGATGGCTTCCATTTATATTGTATGTAAGGTTGTATTGTGTATATACATATTTTTAGCTATAAATATATATATATATATGTATATCTATATATATAGTTAAAAGAATGGGGTATGGAGATGAATATATATGTATAATAACTGCGGTTGGTGGGAGGAACACCTACTCCTTTCACCCTGGCTGCTGCTGTAAATTATCCCTCTTTTCCCTGACAACATGATATGGTTGATTAACCTGTTAGTGACTCCTTCTAACAGCTGCCCAAGTGAGGATCCCTTGAGAGGTTAGGTGGATGGTTAACCTCAATAGGCCCAACCTGGAATTGGATTGATTGGTAATGGGCTATTGATTAGCTTTGGATAATGATTAGTATCGGACTGTGTAATTGATCTCCTTTCCTAAGGGCTATGATAGAATGACAACTCAGGAAGGTACTTGTTATAAAACACTATTTATCTATTGATAGGGAAAGGCTAGTAAGGTACAGGGTTGGGGACTGGAAACCCTATTGCTCTATTTGACTATTAACTAATTGATAACCAGGACTGGAGACTGCTATGTTGGTGGAGGCGGCTTGAGGTCTTCACCCTCTCTCTATCTCTGACTGGACCTGGCCACAGCCAAGCCAAAGAATAGGGAAGGCTATTTCTGTAGATAAGTGGTTCCCAAACTTTTTTGGCCTACCGCCCCTTTGCAGAAAAAAATATTACTTAGCCCCCTGGAAATTAATTTTTTTTTTAAATTTTAATAGCAATTAACAGGAAAGATAAAAGCACCTGTGGCCATCACCACTCCTCTGGATCGCTAAGGCACCCACCGGGGGCGGTAGCACCCACTTTGGGAATCACTGCTATAGATAAATATTGATGGTCTGTGTATTCTCTCAGCTCTCCTACCAATAGTATTGATGGTTCACTAGCTCTCACAGTCTAGCAAAGAAATAGGTTCAGGCTTTGGCCTACCAACCACCCTTCAACCACCCTTCTTCTTCAACCACCTTTCAACCACCCTCTGCCCGTTTGATCCACAGAGGTTTCCTCAAGTCTCAACTCAGAGATATGAGATCTTCAGTTCAAGGTGGCATCCATCTTATCCCAGATTAATGATTATAACAATATATATACATGCATAGGGTGTATAGGGTGTTCAGGGAGGATGAGCACTTCTTATATGAGGGCTTGCTAAGCCCTTCTGAAAGCTTCTCATCTTTCTTTGGTGTCCATCAGTCATCCAACTCTCACCTGTGGCTCTCAGAAACTGAGGCATGCCACACCCCAATTAAAAAAAAAAAACACCATAAAAACCATCTCAGCAGACAGGCTAAACCAAAGTACCTGGACAAACCCATCGAGAAATTAGGGAGATGTCTACTCCAAACATGTGAAGACTTCCCCCCAGCAGAATGAAGAATTGAGAACAATTTGTTCCAAAGGTCTTAAAGGCAGCTTGGTCAAACATCAAAGATACCAAGGTCACCTATTGCATCCCAGGCATCCTGACTTTGGTCTTGTTACTGGACTTTGATTGCTCTAGAAAAGAGAGAGACTGAAAACTTTGTAAAACTCTACTTCACTTAAATCTAATTTACACAGGATTCAAAGACAATACTCTGTGATGTCAATGGTTCCCTTCCAAAAGAAAGGATGAACAACATGTGTGTATATGTATTTATTTATTTATATTTTTTAATGTTCTCGCCCCCATTTGAATATAAATTCCTTTTATTCCCCAGTGTTTAGCACAGTGCCTGGCACATAAATGCTTAATAAATTAATTACTAAATTCTGGATGATATTGTCCAGAATACAGCCCAAGGTTTAGACTGAAACTGGAAAAAAAAGCCAAGAAGTGCAGAGACTATTTACCTTTATTTAGAGGATTCCTATATATATATATATATATATATATAGGGTTTCTATAGGGTCTACATATTTAGAAAGCTCCATAAAATTCTTTCATGTGAGAATATGGGCCATGACGAGTCTTCTTCAGTTAACAAAGTGTGAAGATTTAAGAAGTCATTTACTTTGCAGTCCTGGTTTTCAGCACAACTATTAGTTTTGATAGGGAAAAGTTGTCTGGGAAGCAGTGGAATCTATTTGCTTGCAAACTAACATATGGCACCACAACAGATATGGATGTAAAGGAATGGGCCTTTGAGGGGAGCTATTGTAAATGCATAGATATGAACTCCACTGAAGATCAAAGCTTCTTTTACATAAAATTGGGGAGGAAATTAAATGTGTCCTTATTCTCATAAGAAAACCAATTTGTGGTTTAAATTCAGGTTGTTTGAAAAGCTGAAGTGATGCTTTTACAGAATTCTGCAGGTTTATTGAAAAGGAGCATAACTTGACACTGGAGATCTGGCATCAATAGTAGGTGTTTAATACATGCTTCTTAATTAATTAATTCATCTTTCTTTAAACTAAATTGGTTTAAGAGATTCCCAGGAGACAAAGAATAAATGAGAAACACAGGTCGATGTTACAAAAATAAAAGTGAAAATCTGTCTTTTCCCTACTTCCCACTATACTTAATCTTATATTTCAAAGTACAACGTAATTTGTAATTTATCTCCTTTACCATGAAATCTACAACTGTGACTAGAGGCACAATTTTTCCCCTAGAGGCAAAGTGAAACAAGGTCATCAAATAAAGACACTATATGATAAAATAAGTGAAAATATGGTGTTACCTGACATATATCCTGGAGCAGTTCCATCAGGAATAATAGCGTCCCAGAGACACAAATATTGATAGATAAATTGGCAAATCACCTGTGAATAGATTTCCTGTAATGTAGACCCTAGTTTTAATCAAATGGTACTCAATGTTATCAAAATCCCCACTAAACATTTTACTTCACCCAAAAAGCAAAGAAGAAAACATGGTGGGAGCAGTCAGATTGTGCACTGGATAGAGTGCCAGGCTCGGAATCAGGAGGACCTAGGTTCAAATCTGGCTTCAGACATTTCCAAATGTGTGGTCGTGAGCAAGTCACTTAACCCTGTTTGCCTAACTGTCTAAGAGTTGTTCCTAAAGGGAGTAGCTAGGTGGCTTAGTGGACTGAGAGCTACTCTAGAGATCCTGGGTTCAAATTTGGTCTCAGGAATTTTCTGGCAGATTCTAAGATGGAAGGTAAGAGTTTATTTTTTTTTGTTTGTTTTAAAAAGGGGAGAGAGACAGTTGTTACTAAGATAGAAAGTTAAGGTTTAAAAAGAAAACATGGTCAATGTAAGTCACTATAGAATGTCTTAATGCTGAGGCAAAATGAGGCATTTGAAAAATCATTGAACAGTTAACAAGAAGCAGGTTTACTTCTCAACACAACAAGGATAGGTAAGAAGAATACAATAATATTGAGCTTCTCTGGACTGGTCCTCCCTCATCTGTGTATGGAAACGAGTCTGTCTAATAGGGCAGCCAGGGTATGGTAATTCTTCTGACTTCCAGGACATCACCAAGTCAGAAGAAGCCATCTCTAGGTGAGTGAGGCTTTTAATACTCAGACCAGGAAGGTGAGTCAAGGGGCCAAACCAGTACCAGGGACAAATTTATTGCCTTTGAGGAAGAATGATATCTATTGTGTGGAAGCGAAGAATCCTGGTAATATCATAGCATGATATTTCCATTGATGCCTTATGTCCAAAAAGGGATATCATCAAAGAAGTATATGTAAGCCAAGTACCTTCTTCGGATTCATATCCTAGGCTGGCTTCCCTGATTTCCTGGGCAGGATACACCATCCTATCTGTTTTCCTGGCTCTGTTTTAGTTTTGATCTGGTCACTCACAGATAAGGTTGGGTTACAGATATGAGGAGAAATAAATGGATTAGTCAAGTGATGCAAGTAAGGAATAACAGAAGAACACTACCAAGTGCTCATCTGTGATAATCCTATTTTTGTTTGTTTGTTTGTTTGTTTATTTTTAAAGAGAAACAATAAAATAAATGTCTTCAGCATGAATTGGATTTAAGTGAGGCAATTGTATTTAATCATCAGCCTCACCTTTTCTTCCAGAGTCATCCAAGTCCAGTGGCAAGATAAAAGTCAAGAAGATCACCAATGGTCTAGGGCAGGGGTCGACAATGTATGGCTCTCGAGCCATATCTGGCTCTTTTGAGGGCCAGATATGGCTCTTTCTGCAGAAGCCATAAAGTCAATTTTTTTTAAGGTGCTATTACAGGAGTGCGCACTGTGAGCACTGTACAGCTCTCATGAAATTACATTTTAAAAAATGTGGCGTTTATGGCTCTCACGGCCAAAAAGGTTTCCGACCCCTGGTCTAGGATGTAGTGGATAACCTAGGAGTCATCATCATCTGACCAAGCTTTAAACACTCTGCAGCACCTGCTTCTACTGCCTCCATGGATATAAGAACAAATTGTTTTCATCTTCCCATTTTACCAGAGGAAGTTTTCACATACTTGGAATAGACTCCCCCTAACTCACAAAGTATTTGAGGACTATATGTGCTATTCAGGGTAGTCCAGCATCTCTGGTTTAAGGGCTTCTTGAGCCTTTTTTCAGGACTGCTCATCCACTTTTGTGTCTACCTTTCATCCAACTCACCCTAGATTTCAAGAGCTGTTTCATGAACAAAGGCTATACTTTGGTCAAACCAACTTGTGAAGAGGGATAAAACAAGTTGAGGGTAACCATAGCTTTGTAAAAAGGCATAAAACAGAGGCAAGTAAATGGCTCAGTGGATAGAGAGCCAGTTCTAGAGTTGTGAGGATCCGGGTCCAAATCTAGCTTCATATACTTCATAGTTGTGTGACCTTGGAAAGTTACTTAACCCCAGTTGCCTCCCTCTAACCACTCTTCTCCACTGGAGCTAATACTTAGTATTGATTCTAAGACAAGGTAAGAGTTAAGAAAAAATTTAAAGGCATAGAACAGGGGTCTCTTAACTTTTTTGTTCTATGGATTTTTTTTGTAGTCTGGTAAAGCCTCTGAATTCTCTTTCAGAAAAAAATTGTTTTAAATGCATAAAATTATTGAGAGAAAGAGAAAGAGAGAGAGAGAGGGAGAAGAGGAGAGAGAGAGTGGCAGAGAGAGGCAGAGAGAGAGAAGGAGAGAGAGGGAGGGAGAGAGAAAGAGAGAGACAGAGAGAGATATATACAGAAGAAACTAATTATATTGAAATATAGTTATCAAAAGATTATTTAAAAAACAAATCCATAGACCCTCTGAAATTTAAGATTAGATGAATCCTTGATATAGAGAAAAGATTTCAAAATATACAGTATGTTCTTTGTGGAGAATCAATGCATGAACTCAGATGAGAATCATTCAGTGTAAAGAGGCATGGAAAGATTGTGATCCACAGTAATGGTGGGAATACACTCATCAACATGATGAAGTTTCTTTCCCAGGACTAATTTATTGCCTGATACACTAACTAAAGGAACTTACAATCACTTGCTGAGGTTTCTAAAGAAGAACTTGATAACTTACTGGTGCTTTGATGATATTTATGCCACCATCAAGAGAAGTTTTAATAAAGCTTAGAAAAGGCTAAGGCATTTATTGGGCTATCTAGTCTACAAGCCTGATTAATTATAAAGATATTTCATTTTCTATCTCCTTTATCTTATATTCATTCCAGAACTCCTGCTTCATTCTCTGATACAATAAATTTCCAATGGGACTTTAATTCTATATTTGTAAATATCTCTGTCTCTTCAAATGTCTGAGCTATTTGTATAAAGCTGCTGTTTCTTCATTTATTTGTTACTTATTAGGTCACCACATAAATTATTTCCCAATCCTTCTGCCCACTACTGAGAAAACACAGCTTCTGAGTTCAATTAAACACAATGCCGTGTGTCATGTGGACAAATGATGGATTTGGAGTATAGTTAGTATGGTATCAATAGGCTTCTTCCACCTGAAATGGTTTCAGATAAAAGTGGAACATGGAGCTTGCTACAAACAAATAAATGCATGTGTGCATCAATCAATCAATCAATTTATATGGATTTGTGATAGTTGTAGAGACCTACACATCAACTGAATGAAATTGAGAAGGAAAAGTAGCTAGAGTGCTGAACTTGGAGTCAAAAAGTTGTTTTTAAAGTGAATTGGAGGGACAGCTAGGGTGGCCCAGTGGATAGTCAGTCCTTCCTAGCTGTGTTACCCTGGGCAAGTCACTTAAAATCAATTGCCTGGCCCTTACCACTCTTCTGCCTTGGAACTGATACTTAGTATTGATTCTAAGAAAAAAAGGTAAGAGTTTTTCTTAAAAATAAAATAAAATAAAGTCAGTTAGAATATAGTTTTTCACATCTTTTTGTTTCTGAGGAGCACCAACAACAATCACAGGATGATGTCTTGATGCCAGGTTGAATTAGATCTAAGCAAGGCAGAGTTACACAAAATCATCAGCCTCATTCTCCCTTTTTCTAGAGGCAAGACAAAAGTCAAGATGACGTGGATGCAATGAATGTCCTCAGTATCTTTGACATCTGACCATGCTCTTGCTCTTGCTTCAGCCACTTTCACATCCTTTGAAATGAATTGTTCTTATCCATCCATTCCACTGGAGGAAGTCTTCACAGGCTCGGGGCAGACACCTCCCTAAACTCACCAATGGGTCTGAGGCTTGTCCACTACCCTCAACCTGGTTTAGTCCATCTGCCAAGATAGTTTTTCCAAGGTACAGTCACTGATCATGCTAGAGTTCTTGAAACTACAGATGAGAGATGAGGACGGACTGAAACCAAAGGTAGATGAAGAGCCCTGAAAAGGGGTTGCTGGTCTTCCCTAAAAAAAGCAAAGGAGGCATCATCTTTAATACAGATGACTAGAAAAAAATGGCTTTAAGAAGAAAACAAATTTTATCCTTAATCAAAGCAGTCAGCATCCCATCTACCTCTGAGATAGCCACTTGTACACTCAAGAAGACACACTGCCACACTCGACAAGATTAACAGAATAAGTTAGTATCCTTACCAAGAAAACTCTGTGGACAGTATTATTGGCATGTTATGATCCACAGGGTCACAAAGAGTCAGACACAACTCAACAACAACAACAAATATATGTACAATATACAGGTATAAATATGCAAATATGTAGATAGGTGATAGAGAACTCTTTCAATTTAATTGGTTTAATCTGTAGTCCTCTTTTAGATTATACATTTAAAAACATTATTCTGAGATGTGGATAGTTTTCCCCAGATTGTTAAAGAAGGTGTCCATGACATACAATAAAGGTTGTGAAGCTTTATCTACTCAAAGAGTAGAGTAGGCAGGAGATCTAGACCTGAATTTTTTTTTTTTTTTTGGTTTATAGGGAAGAAACTCCCCCTACCAATGCAGAAAGACAACTTTTCAACAAGTTCTAATCTTGGAAATTTGCCCAGAGTACAGAGAGGTGTGACTTCCCTAGAGCCAAACAGTCAACATATCTGAAGGAGAATTTGATCCCAGCTCTTTCATATTCTGGGGTCCTTTCTTTATCCAATATCTAATGTTCCCTCACATAAAGGTCAAAGAAAAAATGTAAGAAAATGGTCATTATTTCACGCACTAAAATACTTGTCCAGGTTTTAATATATTACATATAAGAACACTGTGCTATTTTACTACATTATCGTTATTAAAGTTTTTTTTTTCTAATCAGCAAATGTAATTCAGCTGGAGTAAATCAATTCCTTCAAAAAATATCCTTCTTAGCTCTTGGAGTACCACTCGTAAATTACAAAATTTAATCAAGTGTCATGTGTGAAAAATACCTTTGATATATTTTATCCTTTAAAAAAATTTATCCTGAAAAGAAATAGCTTCTTGAATTTTTTTTTTTGCTGATCAATGTTCAAATAGGATATGCTTGTTAATGGTAGTAATATTAATATTTTTCATGAATATATCTAAAAGTGTCATTTACTAAATTATCTGTATTTGCTGATACTTCCCTATGTACCTTATAATTCTAATAATCTTATTTCTAAGGAAAGTAAAGAAAATCTAATCAAATTGTTAGTATTCAAAAAACTGAATAATCTGTTAAAATTTTGAGCAGGTTAAAACAGAGCAGGTTCTAGATCTGGAACTAGAAGAAATGTCAGAGACTTCCTAGTAACCCCCACCTCATTTTCCAATTTATAGAACTGGAGTTCAGGAAAATTAAATGAAAATTCTTAACCTCACAAAGCTAGTCCTCAATAGAGTGGGGATTTGGGGCCACTGGATGATCTGGGTTCAGATGTGGCCACAGACACTTCCTAGCTGTGTGACTCTGGGCAAATCACTTAACCCCAATTGCGTAGCCCTAACAGCTCTTCTGCTTTGGAACCGATACTTAAATCAATTCCAAAAAAGGAAGATAAGAATTTAATTTGAAATCAGGCCCTCTAACTTGAGAGAGCACTCTTTCCACTGAACCACACCATCTCTCCAAACAAAGGAATAACATTTTCCAAATCTGGTTAAGTCTTCAGTACCAGACAGTATGACAAAAGTCTAGCAAGGGAAGAGTCATCAGGTAAGCAAGTGTGAGAGAAGCATCAGACTGAGAAGAATGCAGGTTCTATTCCTCGGCATTTTCACAAACTTCTCTCGGGGATACTTCCTAAGTCAATTTTTCCCTTGCTACGTTCCTTGCAGACACTTAGAAGGGAGGTGTGTAGCCTAAGTGGATTCTTTTAACTCCTACCAGGTCTAATTAACTTGGCTCTAAAGTTTATGATCTACCAGACTTCCCTGACAACGGTATCGGTCTTCATCTCCAAAGGCAGTCACAGCTGGGTTGCTGCAAAAGTTGCTGTTTTCCCTGTGTTCTCAACTTGACAGTTTCTGAATACCCTGCCAAAGCAATAGCCTTTGGCAGATGATATTGGCTATTAGCTTTATATACTCTCCACTGTATATTTTGACTTGAAAGGAGCTTTATTCCAGTTACATAAATCATAGCCATTACTAGGGAGCTAGAAGGGAAGAAAATATACCACCTGTCTGTAGTACAAAAGCAACTGTAGATCTTCAAAAAATGAGACCAAATACTTCTTAAATATAATCAAAACAGCACATGCATAAATCTGAGAGAGTCAGATTTTCCTCAGGTTGTATAATGCAAAAAAGCAGCCTACAAAGCTTTGACAGATAAACAGCATTCTTTTATCGTTTCAACTTCATTTTAAAGCAATTTGCCTTTTTATGCTATGTCTTCAGAAAAGGAGATCCAAGCAAACCCCCAAAGCAGCTTGGAAAACTTTTTTCTGGGAAAGCTGAATGACTAAACAACCCATTAATAATAAAAATAATGATGCAATATTTTAGCCCTTCAATTGTTTCGTGATGCTATTAGTGTGTGTGGGAGGGAGGGGGGTCCCCCCAACTAGTGCCAGGCTTGAAATCAGGAAGACTGAGTTCAAATCCAGTCTCAGATACTTCATTCATCATCTATCAAAGTAAGATTGTGCAAAGCATTGTTACGGGATACAAGTGGCTCTCTTAGCTTTTGGAGCAATTCTTTAACAAATTAGTTTTTTACTTCAATACCCATGATTCCCCTGGAATGAGCATAACCTCCACCAATGTCAGTATAGCCCCAGTAAAATAAAAAAATATGTTTTTTTTTTTGTTTTTGTTTTTGTTTTTTAAACTCTTGTACTTCGGTGTATTGTCTCATAGGTGGAAGAGTGGTAAGGGTGGGCAATGGGGGTCAAGTGACTTGCCCAGGGTCACACAGCTGGGAAGTGGCTGAGGCCGGCTTTGAACCTAGGACCTCCTGTCTCTAGGCCTGGCTCTCACTCCACTGAGCTACCCAGCTGCCCCCAAAAATATGGTTTTTAATAGATATTTTGGCAAAAATTTTTTTTCTCCATTCATGGCCAACTTTCTGGGTATGGGTGAGCGTTTTGGAAATCAGTCATCTAACAAGAGACTTGGGGAAAATAGCTGGGCCTGCACTAAAAATACTTTCAGCTTTGAAGGATCCATTGAAATTTGTGCTTCACCCACATAACTTCTGAAATCTCCAAATCGTCTCAAATCCCTAATAAGACATCCTAGGAAGATCCTGGTGTTGCATGAATTCTGAAGAAAGTGCCTATCATATACAAGCACTGGTTTTACAAATATAAAGAATGAAACAATTCCTATTCCCAAGGAGCTTATAGTCTAACACAGATGAGTGCTTATTGTACAACATAAAACATTTCCTATTTGAAAATACCAATTTAACTTCCAAGGCATCTAACGTAGAAAGAGGCAAAGACAATAGATTAGCTTGAATAAGATCTAACTTACTTTTTGTTTTTCAGAATTGTCCAATTGTTCTATTTTTAATTTTTTTTCTAGCACTCCCAACTAACTACTAGTCTCTTCTTCGATTGATTCTCTTCTCCCAGCCTGCATTCCCTGATTGAGTCCCTTGTTTTAGCATGACAAAACCCAGTGCTCACTTCATTCAGCACAATTACTCCCTCCATCTTCTGCATTGCTGAAGCTACTTATTGGAACAAGAGCATTTAGTAATGTTCAATTTTTTTCATTGTATTTCAAACTATAATTACGCATTCCACTGGGTTTTATAGTTTGTCTGTTTTACAATAAGGCTCAATGGTCTGGCACAAACACTGAAATAAAGGGTCATCATTTATTTCCTATATCAGGAACTGCATTTTCAATGTTCACACAGTTAACTGTACGAGTGTCAGAATGCAATGGGTTCCTGACACTTCATACTGAATAACAATGAAATTTTAAGCAGCTGAGAGGTCTTAGAAATTTAAGCTGTTCTTCAAAGAGGAGATTAAGAGTAATGAATGAACTTGGGTAAACTACCAATAATAGGAGGCATAACAGAAATTATATGATGGTTGTAGACTTTCTTGAATTGCTCTAAGCAAATATTGGGGCAAATAAATAGCACAGTGGATAGAGTCCTGGACCTAGAGTGGGGAATATGTGAGTTTAGATGCAGCTTCAGACATACTCACTATGATGCTGGGCAGGACACTTAACCCTCTTTGCTTCAGTTTTCTTTTCTATAAAATGAGCCAGAGAATGAAATGGCAAACCACTCTAGTATCTTTGCCAAGAAAACCTCAAATGGGTCACAAAGAGTTGGTCATGACTGAACAAGGACAAAAGCAAATATTTCACTAAACTTTAATCAAACAAATTTTTTAGAAAGACAGAAAAACAACCTTTCACCAATCCATCATCCATGTGGCTGCCAAACTCATTTTGCTAAATAGTATTTCTGACCATATAACTCTCCTTCTCACTCAATATACTCCAACGGTTCCCTATTTAATTCTAGGGTCAAATAGAAGTATCTGAAGTCTTTTTATAACCTGGCTTTATTCTTCTTTTCCAGGTTGATTGTACATTATTCTTCTCTAACACACTTCAACCATGTTGGTCTTTGTGATGTTTTTCAAACAGGACCCATCCCATTTCCTATCTCTGTATTTTTGCATGGGGGTATATGAGGTGTTCAGGGAGGGCTAGCACTTCTTGATTCCTCACTTCTGTCCTCATTTCCAACTCTTGGAAATCCTAGTTTCCTTGGACTCTTAGCACAAGTGCCACCTTCTTCATGAGGGTCTTCCTTGACCTACTCTACCACTCTAGGTTACCATATATTTTATTTACAATTCATGCCTTGTACAAATATGCTTCACCTAGATTAGTTGGTTGCATTTTTGTTAATGGTCTATTTTCTTTATATTATTGTATATCATGTGTGTGAATTAACTGGAACAAAGTAAAATAATTAAACTCAATGACTATTTTTTTAAAACCTTGTCTTAGAATTGCTACTAAGTATTGGTTCCAAGACAGAAGAGCAGTAAGGGATAGGCAACTGGAATTAAGTGACTTGATCAAGGTCACTCAGCTAGGAAATGTTGGAGGCCACATTTGAACCCAAGACCTCCTGTCTCTAGGCCTAGCTCTCTATCTATTGAGCCACCCAGCTGTCTCTCACCATCTGCCTTTTACCGCTTTTTATATCTCCATTACTTAGCACAGTGAATGGCATGTGTTAGACATATAACAAGTATCTATTGCTTGATAATTCAATAAACCTTTTTATCATCTTAACTTTTCTTCAAATATGCAATGTAGCTTTTTTGATCAAGTTTTTTAACATGGCTCAACAATACATTCATAAAATTTTGACACATTCTTCAATTCATCTAGAAATTATATTTTTGACACATAGTATATAAAGTGTAGCTTTGACAAACAGACCATTTGTCAAAAATCTAGCCTTGAATATATGTAGGACATAGTTTTGGAATATCATTTAAATCAGGTGAGTTTTCAGGCCATTGAGATATCATCACCTCTTGAATAAATGACTTTACCTTTGTACAAGGTCATATTATACACTCCATCTATGGTGAGGAATTTCTATCATCCTGGCACAGCTTTGCTTTCCAAATATTTCAATATATTTACCAGTGTTCATCATTCCCACAGTGGAGACACTACCTACTAGCCTACTGAGATTTAAACATTTTTCTTTCTTTCCAACCTTCTGTCTCTTCTTTTCCTAAAAATGAGTTTGGAAGGAGGGGAACCTAACCTTCATTAAGTGAAAATGAGATCCATATTCCTCCTCTGGGTCTACAATCACATTAGCATCAAACCTTTAGTGTGTGTTTGTTTATTTCTGTAATTTTCATCACTGCTTATTGCTTGAAGCTTTTTCTTTGACGAAAGAGGTCTTATAAAATGAAAATTTCAATATCAGTATCATTCTGCATGTTGCTATTGCCAGAAGGTTAACTAACCTCTAGGCAACTGAGTTATTACCTGAATTTACAAAAAGGGATGTATGGATTATTCAAATCATAAAGAGTTGTTTTTCTTTGCAAAAAGATTCATTCCCAATTAGGACTAATAATAAATCCTGTGATGATATGTATTTTACACATTAAAAAAACCAACTCTTACTTTCTGTCATAATATCAATTCTAAGACGGAAAAACAGCAAAAGCTAGGAAAATGGGGTTTAGTGTCTTGCTCAGGGTAACGTGGCTAGGAAATGTCTGAGGCCAGATCCGAATCTATCTACTAAGCTGAGAATATTTTATACTTTTTGAAGTAATACACTAACCACCCATCCTCCATTCTCCTTCTAGCTATCTGACCACTCCCTCATCCTTCTTTGCTTAATGCAAAATCCAGTTTATGTCCTCTAACCAAAGGCAGCCCTCAGGGTTTCATCCCGAGTCCTCTTTTTTCTCCTTTTAAACTTCTTTACTTGGTGATGTTACCAATTCATAGATTTACCTGCCATCTTTAAGCTGATGCTTTTCAAGAGTACTGATGCTGCCCAAACTCTCTGCTGCTCTCCAGTCTTTTCATCTCCAACTACTTTCTCAGGCATCTCAAACTAGATATCCAACAGACAGCTTAAATTGATTATATAAAAGTGAACTCATTGTCTTTCCCAAACCCTACCCTTCTTGTTGCTGTAGAGATCACCAGCATCTTCCCAGTCCCTTAGAGATACAAATTAGGAGTTATCTTCAACTTCTCACTATTCTTCATCCTCACTTCCCACCCCTACTTATCAAATCTGTTGCTCAGGTAAAGGGATTTCACCTCTGCAACATCCTTTAATCTTCTATTACCACTAATATTCTATTGCCACCATCTTGGTGAAAGATATTACCCCAAACTATTGCAATAACTTGCTGGTGGGTCTATCTGCCTCCAGGCACTCCTACTTCAAATTATTCAGTCCCTAAAGTGATGTTCCTTTAGAACAGATCTGACCATGCCACTCCTCTACTCAATAAACTCCAAAGGTTTCCTGTTGCCTCTAGAATCAAATTTAAAATGCTCTATTTGACATTCTAAGTCCCTCATAGCCTAGTCTCCGCCTAACTTTTCCAGTGTTCTTACACCTTACTTACCAACATTTAGTCTTCATTCCAGGGACACTGGCCTCCTGGTCATTCCACAGACAAGATCTGTCATCTCTGGGCATTTCCTCTGGCTGACTCCATACTTCAAATGTTCTCCCTCCTCAATTCTATATATTGACTTTCCTATGTCCCACACTGTGTTTGTATTTCCAGAACCTACTACAAGACCGAGTATGAAGTAGATTCTCAGCAATGCTGTTTTCATTCATTAAACCAAAAGTAATCTTGAGGACCATTTTCTCCTACAAATTGCTATAAATAAATTTCTTCTTGCTTTTATTTTAAATCCTTTAACCTCTCTCTCTCTTTCTCTCTCTCTCTCTCTCTCTCTTTCTCTCTCTCTCTCTCTCTCTTTCTCTCTCTCAC
>NC_058135.1:101870760-101891593 GCF_016433145.1 Gracilinanus agilis
GAGAGAGAGAGAGAGAGAGAGAGAGAGAGAGAGAGAGAGAGAGAGAGAGAGAGAGAGAGAGAGAGAGAAAGTTTGTAAAGCAATTTCTTTACGACAACCTTGTAGAGGTAAATAGTTCAAGTGTCCTTTGTATAGACACAAAAATTGAGGTTCACATTATGGTCATCATTATTATTATATGGATGGCAAGAGCTGGAGTTGAGAGATGATGCCAGTTCATGTGACTTTGGGTTCATTTTCACTGTTTCTTGTTGCTTTTTATGTAACAATTGATGCAATATGTAGCTCATGAAAACAAAATATGTATTGGTATTTTCCATGATTAAGTAAGGAAGGAATAGGTGGATTACCATAGAAATGATGAAGTGAGAAGCCACTCTCTAGATTAGTATATACTACATATATACTTCCCAAAGATTCAGAGGGAAAAAAAGGGACTTGGAAATATGGGACATGAGGTCTAATCCTTACCTCTTGACTGGACAGTAACTTGTTATTTTTCTGACCTTGAGCAATTTACCTATAAAGAGTTTTAGGTTCCTCATTTCTAAAAAGGAAATAATACTTGCCTTTAAGACCTCACAGAGTTGCTGTCAGTAATAAATAGAATGATGTATATGAAAACACTTTGTACATCATAAAGCATTATACCTATTTTATGTGTTTATCATCACTATTACTACTTTATAAAATTGTAAAGAATATATTACACATATACATATTATATATGTAAATATATATATACATATACACACATATATATGTATATATAATGTTATATGAGTTTATAAAGGTTCCTTCATTCAACGCTGATGAATTTGCTCCCTTTTTACCAAGTCATATATCAACATAGTCATAATAAATAACAGTAATTGATATTTATTTAGTGCTTGAAGTTTACAAAGTGCTTTGTAAAGATTATTTTGTTTGATCCTAACAACAACCCAGTGACTTACTGACTATAGGTAATATTTCCTCATTTTATAGAGAAGAAAATTGAGATTTGGAGAGTTTCTGTACCACAGCTATTAAGGGTCAAATGCAGGGATTGAATCGGGATTTTCCTTAATCCAAATCCAGATCTCTATCCATTGTCTCTGGCTACTCTTAATGTGATACATGAAGAAACCATGAACTCTCAAGCTTATACTCTTGTTGCATTTAGTTTAGACTATGCTCAGTGGCTGTTGAGCTACGTATGAAATATGTTAAGTTGCCCAAGAGTATAGACATAGAGTTTTAGATTTGTTCATATAGATTCTTCTTCATTGAGTAACAATTTTTTTAACTTTTTCAATTGATAATATCATGATAAATTCAGTTACTTATGTCAGTCAGGAACTCCTAAGACTTCAGAGCATCTTTGAGCTGGAGAACACTTTGAGATTATCATGCTATGAAAGCAAGCATGTTAGATATGGAGTCAGAAGATTTGTTGTTAAATCTTCAGTCCCTTATCTTTAGAATGGAGATACAGTGATTTACCCACGATAACTAATTCAGAAGCAAAACCTGAATTCACTTTGCATCTGCTGCTCTACCTGGTTTCAACTCTATGGAACAATATACCTTCCCAGAATAAACCCATCAGTTTTAAATTAAACATCAAACTAAGTCAGGATGTGACTGACACCACCTCCATCAACCTCTTCTCCCCTCTGGATGGAAGGATGGAGAGTGGAGTACCAAAGGCCTCTAGACACCTTCCCTTGTAGAGGCAGAAACTGGGTTCTCTTCTCCCACCACTCTGTATCTTCTTCCCTGACTAGTTTCAGCTCCATGAGCCAAGAAATTCTATGATATTGCTTCTCACCCCACCCTCACAATTCCCTCACTTTTCTGCCTCCATTTGTCTGTTGTCTCCCCCTTTAAATTATAAACTTATTGAGTGGAGACTATCTTTTTTTATTGACACTCTCTTTTTATTTAATGATTTTATCCCCAGCAATTAGCACAGTTCTTGACATGTCATAGGTGTTTAATAAACATTAATTGGATTAGATTAGATTGGAATCCAGGATCTCTTGATGCAAAACTCATATCTTTATCCTCTGGCAGTGCTGTCAAACTCAAATAGGTATAGATTTCTTCAGGTCCACAATGTGTTAAAAGACTAAAAATGAGAAATATCTATGTTTAACTGTATTTTTATTTATTTTGTTTAACATTTTCCAAATGTTTTAATCTGATTTGGGTTTCACTCTGATGTCAGAAAACATCAATAGCACACAATAAAAGAGCAAAGAAAGTGAAGTCTTCATAGAGAAATTAATCAATCAGCCAAAGAAGTTCCTTCTATTTACCAAGCTACCTCACTAGTCCTTAGGGATAAAAAGACAAAAATGAAATGTTATTGTTGTAAAGCAGTTCAGATTTTATCAAGCTTTCATTTGCCCCATAAAATGCAGGTGGCTTTGTTGAGATTAATCAATCCTAAAAAATTATAATATTCAGAATTTCTGAATCTCCTTTAATGACATCTTTTTATATAGAAAATAAGTAAAAATTCCATCAATCTAGTCTAGGGGTTCTTAATCTTTTTTTTTCCTAATGTTATAGACCACTTTGGAAGTCTAGTGAAGCTGATTGATGCCTCACAAAAATGTTTGTGACCTTCATTCATACTTAAAATGAAAAATTCCAGTTAGAGATAAGTGAAAATAACAATGTAAAATTTTTGTCATCCATGTTTATTGACCCTCTGAAATTTGTTGGCCCCAGGCTAAGAACACTGGATCTTTTCTCTGGTGCAAGAAAAACTCTAGAAGTTACTATTGGAAACCTAATACTTTTACTGCAATGGTTTATCTTTCCTTGGGAGGATTCTTGTTCTTTAGTGAAGGCCTCAGGGCCCAGACTTTGCTTACTCAGCTCTTAGTCTAGAGAGAGTTTGCTCTTTGATAAAAAAGGAAAAATGAGGAAGCTCTTTTTTGAATTGGCATTTAACTTATTCTTATACTTTATGTACTTTGTAAAGAAATTCAATGCTATTACATTCATTAATAAGGTACAGGTACCAGGTAACATGAGTAAGAATTCTTTGTTATTTTCCCTTTGTCTCCTTTTCTTGGTTTAAATTAAGTTTCAGACAGCTCTTCCTTAAAAAGCAATAACTTCGAGTTTATAGATATGCCACTCATTTCTCAGTGACCAACTAAGGGAGATAATGGCAATAAATGGCCCAATTAAAGGATTCCAAAAGGAGAATGCCAGGATTGTCTCCAAAGCCTTAGATTACTTGACATTAGCTATTAGTTTGAGGGAGGATACTCCATATTCATTTATTCATTCATTCAGAGTGTATTAAGGAGTTTTAGAAGCCTACCATTAGACTAGATGCCACTCAAGATAACAGAACAAAACAAAATATATAGAAAATATGGTCCCCGTCGTGCCTAAAAATTATACTTTCATAAAGTTACTGAGGAACAATTGCTGAGTAACATATAGACAAATATTTAAAAAACATGAGATACTCTACCCATTCATTAAACATATTCTAGAGAGAATGTAAGTAGAAAACCCCATAAAATTATATTGTACTGATAAAGAAAAACTTACTCAAAACAAAAAGAAAAAAAAAAGAAATAATAGTCCATAAGAAACTGACATTCCACGTTCTACTGACAGATGTGATATATTAAATAAACCACTAAATATAAGATATTTGGGGGGCAATGGATGCTGTGCAAAATATTATTAATTATGGCACACTTAAAATATGTACTATCTCTGATTTCCTTCAAGGGGGCATTAATCTACCCAGCCCCATCCTCAATGAACTCCATATCTAGGTGCTGTTGGTGGATTTATGGGCTGTTATGGCAAGAACAAATATGTTACTCGGTGTCCAATCTCCAGAAAAGAGGTGGGATAGCCTTTAAGACATGTAGTCAGGAAGGTGAGTTCAAATCCTGACTTTGGCATTTACTGGTTTATGGCCATGACCAATTCAAATTCTCATAGTCTCAGACTACTCTCCAATTCTTAAATTATAGATGGGTTGCAATCTATGTAAATGGAGAGGATTCCTACATGAGAGATTGGCCTACTGGTGGAATAACAGGTCTTTGACCCATCAACTTAATCTCCAAATATCAACTCTTTCCACATTTGTTACTACTCCCCTCTATTCAACCAATATAGCATGTAGCTTCTTACTTTATCTTTCCTTTAACATGCTTAAAATAGGTGGATCTAGAATCAGAGAACCTGGGATCATATCCTTGCTCTCTTACTTAGTATCTGTATTACCCTGAATGAGTAATTTAAATTATTGAGCCTTGGTTTCCTCATCTGGAGAATGAAACTCTTGAACTCAATGATTTATAAGATTCATTCTGGTTGTAATCCTAAATATAGTCTTAAAAAAAACAAAACAAACAAACAAAAAAAAACCCCTTACCTTCCATCTTAGAATAAATGCCATGTATTGGTTCCAAGGCAGAAGAAGAGTAAGGACTAGACAATGGAGGTTGTGAATTGCCCAGGGTCACACACTTAGAAAGTTGTTTAAGGCTAGGTTTAAACCCAGGACCTCTTGTCTCTACCTGGCTCTCAATTCACTGAGTTATCTAGTTGTTGCATGTTAAAAACATTCTTAAATGAAACCTATATGGTTATTGCATCTATCATCTCAGACTGGACTTCTTTTTGCCTACCCAAAATTATAGAGCTCCAAATTCCCAAATATCAATTCCTTTCTAGTAATGTTATTTCAATTATAATTACATTAAGGGGAAAAAAACATTCTAAAGTGTTTGTGTTTTTAGGTTTCATAATTTTGTCACTTATAGATATTCTGTTAGGTAACATCCATTTACAACTGCACTACATTTCAAAAGACAGATTTCATCAGCTAATGTGGTCAAAAATGTTTATTACCTTATGACTAACCCTCTAGTAATGTTGAATCCCTTTGTATTTAGTTCTTATGTGACAGGATAAAATCCTTTCAGGGCCCATATTTGATCCCTTCCCACACTGGAACACCCAGGAATTATGTTTGCTCATATATTCCAAAAACCCAAGGTCCTTTACATTCTAGGATAAGACTAGACATTTATTTTATTTTTAAAACTGTTTTCAATTAATTTTTTTCTCCCTCTCATCTCTCACCACTGGAAAAAAAAGAATGACAAACCATAATCAAGCAAAATGGTAAAAAAGAGTGGTTGCCAAATTATAATAATTACAATTAAATTTATGAGGCTGTTAGTAGTTTTAGTAGCTTTATTACAGCAAAGTAGAGATAATAAAGAGAGGGAAATGTAGGAAGGAGGTAAAGAGTTGCCTAACCTACCACCATAAGTCCTCCAACAGGGGTCCAATATCCAGCCAGAACAGCAGGAGAGTCCCTTCAGCAAGAGTGTCCAGAGTAAGAGTCTCCTCAGCAGGAGTGTTCAGTCAGCACCTGAGTCCAAATCTGAGTCCCTCCAGAATCCGAATGGGAATCCAAATGTACTTTCAGCAAGAGCCACCAACACCAGAGTCTGAATCCGAGAGAGTGAGTGTGAATCAGAATGTCCCATTTTGTGCTGGTATGCAACTTATAAACATTTTTCTCTACCCAATTGTTCTCCCATGTCATATCTCAGGAACCAATCATAGTTCCTTAATTTATCTGCCACTGCCCAGGGGGCAGTGCTTGCGGGATAGATTTTCTATCTTGTTGGTTTCAACTTCCATTCGCTGAGGCTGTGTCTGTCTGTACTTGTAATCAATGCTAAGGATCTTCAAGTTTCTGACTGATTGCATCAAAGGTTGCTGATTGATTTCATCAAAGAAAACAAAGGGAGAGTAATTCCCTTTTCACACAAAACAAATTCTGGCATTGGTTATACTCAAAAATGTGTGTACCATTCTATAACCTGAATCCATTACCTCTTTCCTGGAGGTGGGTAGTATGCTTAATCATGCTACTCACCTCTGGATTCCTGATGAACACTGAGTTCTTCCAAATTCTTAAGTCTTTCAAATATGTTTGTCTTTACAGTGTGGTTGGAATGCTCTATATTGTTCTAATTAACTATACTTTCAAGATGACAGATTTTCAGCTTTGTAGTTTCTAATCTCCATTTCAAGTAGATTGGCCTTGGTTGATGTCATACTTAAATAGATGCAAGTGGCAGTAAATTAGAGTCCCAGAGACCTGATATGGTTGGGCTGTGGTAACACATTGAAGCAGGATACAGTTGAATCCATGATGAATTTATGGATGAATACATGTTTATAATCTGTACATATAATTGAGTCCAAAACTTTTACTTTAAAGTCAAAGAAACAAATGCCCAGAGAGGTTAATGATTTGCTAAAGTTAATCCACTTATCAAGTTACAAAACCCATATTTGAACTGAAATCTTACTCCTAGCTCAGTGTCCTTTCCATTAACTCAAGGAAATATCTTAACTATTGAAAACTGCTTTTGTGGGTTTTGAAATTAATATTCAATGCCTCCAAAGTATGATATTTATAAGGATTTTATGTAAAGCCCTGGGGAAGAATCCCAACTCACCCTTCACCATGCTGCCTCCTCTCCAAAACGTCCCTACACCACGCCCACCATGACCATCTCAAAAACCGCCCATGAAACTCACAACCAATAGGAAAAAGGCTGAAGGAATTATGGTTATGGTGAAAGGGAGTTTGGGTAATGTAGTTTTAAAGGGGGTACAAGGTATTTTCAACTTTACACTTTTCAGGTATTAGAACCAAGAAGGCAGAGTGAAATGAGCATGTTTTTGAGCTCTCCCAACACATCCCTCTAAACAACTTGAAAGAGTGTGTCAAACTGAATTATGAGTAGAGTAATCAACAACTACAACAAAAACCTGTGTAAATCTTTTTTTTTTTTTTCCCATCACAGGTCAATTAAGCAGAACTGAAAGAGCTGTTTACAGACACTTGGGTGAGAGCTGGCCAGGAATAAAATGTGATATAAGCTGCATAGGCTGTGGATCTTGAAGAGAGAGACAGCAGGAGTGGTGGCAGCTTGGGCTTTCAGAGCACAGAGAAAGTAAGAGGATTGAATATCAAGTCAGAAAGAAATTCCAGGGGACTCCTATGCCAATTCTGGTTGCACAAACAGGATCTATTTAGCAACTCTTCTGTCCATTACCCAGTTCTGGGTGATAGTTCTGGGAGGAAGAGGAATATTTTCAGTAACAAGGGAGTAGAGGATTTAGTTTCTTAAGGACAAAAGAGCAGGTTAGAAAGGCAATAACCAGAATTTTCCCTGGCTTACATTATTTTGGAAGAATCAAAAACTTAAAGATACCCATTGACCTATAAAGGTATCAGAAGTTCATAAAAGACAGAAAATCAAACCAGAAATTCTGTTCCACTACATTGATATATGAGCAGAGCCCAAGTCTAATATAAAGTTCGAAGTCAAGAATTAAGTTGGAAAAATGAACAAATGACAACAACAACAAAAAGAACCTGATCATAAAATTATATAGAGATGATAGAGGAGATTAAGATTCAAACTCAGAAGAAAACAATGACTTGAAAATATCTATAAGCAAGGACTCAAAGAAATAATGCATAGTGGACAGAAGCCCAACAAAAATCCCTCTCTGATCTAAAGAAAGAGATTTAAAAATAGCAAAATATGATTTAAAAAATCAGAATGGCAGCAGGAAAATTGCAGAAAGAAATTAATGCAAGAAAATTATTAAAATTTAATTAATAGGTTAAAAAAAGACGCAAAAATATTGAAGAAAATAACTCCTTAAAAATTAATTAGTCAAATGAGAACTAATGACTCCAGAAGACACTAAAAAACAACAAAACAAAGTCAAATGTTCAAAAACATAGGAAAATATATTAAATATCCCATAAGACCAACAACTAACCTAAAAAAATTAAAGAGATATAATAAAAAATTATTGGACTACCTGAAAGCCATGATCAAAAAAGGAACCTTAGCCTACTTTAAAAAAAAAATAATAAAGGAAAATTTCACAGATGTCTTAGAACCAGAGGGCAAAATAAAAATTGAAAAAAAAACCATTCATCACCTATGGATAGGAACCCCAAAATGATATTCCCAGGAAGATAATTGCCAAATTCCAGAACTCCCAGGTCAAGAAAAAAATAGTGCTAGAATATAGAAAGAAGTAATTAAAATACTGTTCATTCACAGTCAGGAATACAAAAGATTTAGCAATTACCACTTTAAAGTAGCAAAAGTTAAAATATGATATTCTGGAAGGCAAAGGAACTAGAATTACAATGAAACAACCTATTCAGAAAAAAAAAAGACTATAATCTTACAGGAGAAAATGGATATTCAATAAAGCAGAGGACTTACAAACATTCCTCATGAAAAGACCAGAGTTGAATCAAACATCTGATATTCAAACATAAGAAGCAAGAGAAGTGTAAACAGGTAAACATGATTGAGAAATAATGTGTCTGATATAGTTAATCTGTTAAGTTTAACTGTTTAAATTTCCCATTCTCATATGGAAAGATGATATGTGTAGCTCCTAAGAACTTTATCATCCTTAGGACAGTTAGAATGAGTAAACTTAGACAGAGGGCATGAGTGTATCTGTTATGCTGGGATGATCTCAAAATAAGGATGTAAAGGTAAGAAAAAGAGATATACTGGGAGGGGTAAGGGAGAAGAAAATGGGGAGAATTATTTCACATATAAAAAGCATGCAATGAAAAGTTTTTATAATGGAGGGGGAAATAAGGAAGACAGTTGAACCTCATTCTCATCTGAACTGATTCAAATAAGGAAGAATATATAAACATACACACAGGTGACTATTGAAATTCACCTTTTTCATCAAAGAAGTAAAAAGGAAGAGACTAAGAGAAAAAGGGGGCACAATGATAAAAAGGAGTGTAGATTAACTGAGACAGTTGCCGGAAGCAAAGAAGACTTTTGAAGAAGAGACAAGGTTAAAAAAGAGAAAGATTTGTAGAAAAGAATAGGCTAAAAGAAATAAACAGTTACCAATGATAACTATGAATGTGAATGGGATGAACTTACCCACAAAAAGGAAGAGGTTAGCAGAATATATTAGGAACTAGATTGCAACAATATGTTATTTATAAGATACACGTTTGAAGTAGAAAGACATACACTTTTAAAACAAGAGGCTTAGTCAGAACCCATTTTGCTGAAGGTAAAGGAAAAGAAAGCATGCTCTCAAACAAAGCAAAGGCAAAAATAGTGAAGGATAATTGGGGAAATTATATTTTGCTAAAAGGTATCACAGACAATGAAGTACTATCAGTACTGAATATGAATATCAAATAGCCTACCATCAAAATTCTTGGAAGAGAAGTTAAAAGAGTTAGAAAACTGATCTCAAATATAGAATTAAATTTCTTTTCTTCTATATTCAAATACTGTGGGAACATGATAATAATCAAACTTTGAAGGAGTTAGTAAAAAAATACTTCTCAGGAAAAATGAATCCTAAGATTAACCCTAACTGTATCTGTAAACATGAATTCAGAGAAATGAAAAAGGAGGAAACAGTATGAGTAAAGGTGTTATGGCTAGAACCAGTGGTATATGCCAACAAGACCTCAAAAGTGCCTGGAAAGGAGTATTGGGGAGTAAAGAGTAATAAGGGCTAGTTGATGATACAGTAGGTGGTAAGTGTTTAATCAAATGACTCATTTCCACTATGGAAATGTCAGGATGAAATGTGTTGTTCTGTGTGTGTTTAGCATGGACATATTAAAAAAGATCATGGGCAAGGACACCAGTATAATCTTCTAATTTTTTAAATTTATTTTTACATTTTTTATTGATTAATTTAGAATATGTTTTTATCGTTACATGATTCATGTTCTTTCCATTCCCTTCTGCCTCCCTGCTCCCAGAGCCAACAAGCAATTCCACTGAGTTTTATATGTACCATTATTCAAAACCTATTTTCATATCATTAATATTTGCAGTAGAGTGATCATTCCAAGTCAACATCCCCAATCATATCCCCATCAGACCACGTGATCAATCATATGATTTTCTTCTGCATTTCTGCTCCCACAGTTCTTTCTCTGGATGTGGACAGCATTCTTTCTCATAAGTGCCTCTGGTTGTCCTGGATCATTGCATTGTTGCTAGTAGAGAAGTCCATTACTTTCAATAGTACCACAGTGTATCCATCTCTGTGTATAAATTTCTTCTGGTTCTGCTCCTTTCACTCTGCATCCATTTCTGGAGGTCTTTCTTGTTCTCAGACAATTCTACAAGTTTATTATTCCTTACAGCACAATCATATTTCATCACCATAAGATACCACAATTTGTTCAGCCATTCCCCAATCAAAGGACACCCCCTCATTTTCCATTTTTTTGCCACTACAAAAGGGTGACTATGAATAGTTTTCTACAAGTATTTTTCTCTATTATCTCTTTGGGGTACAAATCTAGCAGTGGTATAGCTGGGTCAAAGAGTATGCCATCTTTTAAAGTTGTTTAGGCATAATTCCAAATTGCCGTCCAGAATGGTAGGATCAATTCATAACTCCAACAGTAGTGTATTAGTGTCCCAATTTTGCCACAACCCCTCCATCATGTATTATTTTCTTTTACTGTCCTATTAGCCAAGCTGCTAAGTGAGAGGTGGTACCTCAGAGTTGTTTTGATTTGTATTTCTCTAATTATGAGAGCTTTTGCTTTTTTCATGTGCTTATTGATAGTTTTGATTTCTTTATCTGAAAGCTGCCTATTTATTTCCCTTACTCATTTATCATTTGGGAAATGGCTTGCTTTTTTGTACAGTCAATTTAGCTCCTTATAAATTTGAGTAATTAAACCTTTGTTAGAGGTTTTTGTCATAAAGATTTTTTCCCAATTTTTTGCTTCCCTTCTAATTTTGTTTGCATTGGTTTTATTTCAGTATAATCTTTTTTTTAAATGGGTAGTAATTATAACAAACTAAATGTTTATTATAACCCAGAGAAAGATAAATTTATGGAGAAAAAAGTATTGGACACAACAGATACAGTATTCTGAAAACATCTAAATAATCTCTTAAAAGGCCATTTCCACAAAAGTAGAAATGCCTCCTTCAACTTTGACAGAACGGTATTGACAATGACCACTACAATTAAGAATTTCTATGACTGTCTATGCAGATATCATTTATATCCTTGTTGTCATCATGTGTCTTGTTTTTCAACCCGCTCAACCAGATTCTTTAAAAAAATAAAGCAATATACTGGCTAACTGCACCTGTCAGCATTTTACTCAACTGAATAAATTCAAAGTATTCAGAGTAAATTTGGATTGTTTTATCTCTCTGGAAGTAAAGACAAAAATAAGCAATAGCAATCATTCTTCAGTTTCAACAAGGTCCATGGCAGTGATATAAGGCAGAAACCCAGGGAAGTAACATGCCAATTCCATACTTCAGTTGGCACCAATATTAAGCAGGGCTTTATATACAGCTGTTTCTTTCAGCTTTAATTTAATTTGATATTTGTTAGAACAGACACTCTACTCTTGCAACCTCCAAATGCCATCTTTAATTAGTTTCTCCCCTCCTCTAGCCTAATGTCTAATTTTAAAACATCAACTTTCATGGTGCAATTGGAAAAAGAAAAGAGGGCAAGGCAAAAGTGCAAAATTATTCTCACTTTTCCTCTTCTCTGATTATTTCATATTCTAAGAAACCAAGATATTTTTGGTCAAAGTTGACCCTTGGAAATTAATTAGCTTTAAGATACCATTCATGTGAAGAATTAAATCATAAATTATGAATTTGAAAACTATCATCCACTAAATCATGAATTTATATATATCATCTTTTGCCCTTGATGTAAAGAAAAGATTCAGAATAATACATACTACTTTTTAACTCATTACTGATTGATAGGTGTAACTTTTGAACATAATTATCTGTCAGGTTATTCATAGAAGGAATTATTATTTTGATACTTGCTAATTAAATTAATTTCAAAATGTTATTTCATAAATGTACACAAACCTCCAGAGATTATAATTTTTGTAACCCTCAAATTCTTAAACACAATTTTTAAAAAAGGCACATTTTATTGATGCTCTATTTTACATTGCTGTCACTTCCCCAAAAGTATATCCCATCTACCCCCAAATCCTCCCTCATGACAAATAATTGTAATTAAGGAAAACAAACCCAATGCTTACCCTAGTGTGGAAATGTATAACTTATTCTACACTCTGAGTACAACACTAACAGTCAAGAGGATGGAGGTGTGCCTCATCATCAGATGTCAGCAACAGTAGAGATTAGCCACTGCCTTGGTCACAGCCTTCACAGTGGCATTTTACTTCATATTATTTTGCTTCTCATACATGTTGTTCTCTGACTTCTGATCACTCCATAAGTTCATAAAAGTTTTCCCAGGTTCCCCCAAAACCTTCCAGGACTTAGTAATGTCAGGAACATAATTAATAAATATATATTGACTGACTTCAAAATTGTTTTGTAAGGTGAAATAATATTCATTATGTTCACATATCACAGTCTATTCATCTATTTCCCAATCAATGAATACCAACATTGTCCCTTGTCTTTTGCTATATGAAAAGATCAAAATTAACATTAACTCTGATTTCTTCTGACTTGATTTTTACTATATTTATTTGATAACGTAACTGATTTTGTGCATTATTAATTTTTTACCTGGATCTTCATCCACTTGCTTTGAGTTGAGCTCAAGAATCCAGGTGATATAGTTAATAAAAAAAGGTTGTTATCTCTCATGCTGGTATCCCCTTGGATACTTCATGGATATGCATTGATTTAGCTTCACAAAATTACCATCCCTAAAAGATATGGTGTCTGCCCTTTCCTGTTTTTGTGTCATGAAGGAAGTTTTTATCTCTTTAAAAGAGATGGCAAGTCTGTTAGTTATGATGCCTTAGCAAAGACTACAAGATACAGATGGACCCCATGAAACAATTAATATTCAATGATTGTTGGAGAGGGGGGTGATTAGCTTCACCTGAATGCCAGCCCACCTTTCTGAGCAGAGCAAATCAATCAAATGTTCCTGCCTCAACCCTACAGTCAATCACCTTTTCTTCAGACCTTCCAGGATCCCTTCTTTGCTGTATATTAATAATAAAAAAATCCCCTTCTTCCCTGGGGATTGCTGGCATTATTGAAGTTGCCAGAGTAACTCATTTTGTTAACAGTTATATACATCACTGTTAATAAACTTAATCTAGCTAAGTGGGGGGCAGCTGGGTAGCTCAGTGGAGTGAGAGTCAGGCCTAGAGACGGGAGCTCCTAGGTTCAAACCCGGCCTCAGCCACTTCCCAGCTGTGTGACCCTGGGCAAGTCACTTGACCCCCATTGCCCACCCTTACCACTCTTCCACCTATAAGACGATACACTAAAAATTAAGGGTTAAAAAAAAATCTAGCTAAGTGTCTGCACTTCAGTTTTATTATAATAATAATAAATTTAATAAATAATAAACTTAATAAAATAATGAAGTTTATTATTGTTTACTTACTATAACAATCACAAAAAAAATAATGCTTCTATTAGCAATTTTGTATGTATGTGGTCTTTCCTTCTCTTTGACATCCTTGAAAATATACCCAGTAGTAGCATCCCTGGGTAAAATGGAATGTACAGTTTAAAAGCTTTCTAGCAAAGTATGAAATTGTTTTCCAGAAAAAGTTAGACTGTTTGGCAGTTCCCCAGGTATGAATGTTTTAAGCGTCCTGTTCTTTCCCCAAAAGGTTCCATAAACTAAACTTATTTTCAAAAGTTAAACTCTTTAGTGTGCGAAATTTCCGTCTGGCTCTTGCTAGCTACTGATTGGAACTGCCATGCTTGAGGGACCCAAAGGAGCTATTGTCAGTCACATTAAACCTGTCAAAGGAAGAAGGATGTGTGCACCTTGAGGCAGGGGTCAGCAAACTCTCAACATGTAAATGCCAAGTAATATGATCCAGGACCTTCCAGAATGATGGGCTTGTCATGGTGATGCTGTCTGATATTGGGGGTGGGAGTGTGACTCTCTGAACAGTATCTCAGAGGATTTACTTCACTGTGACTCTATCTATGCTCATACTGCTCTTGTCTTGAGAAAAGCCTCGGGTGCTTTGAGGGAGCCCCATGCCATCCCGAGTTAGTAAAGTAAGTAACCCGTGGGAAAGAGCTGTCAGACTTGCTGCAGTAGAATCAATAAGATATTTCCTGGGATCCTGACTTGGTTACACAATTTGCCGATATCACCACAGTCCATTGTTTGAGTGCCCCAAGATGAGATCTGTCTTTTAGAGCCATCATTTTAAGATCTACAAAGGAGGGTCAAGTGGGAGAAGTTTAAGTTCTCTCTTTTGCTACCACCAAACTGCAAGTCATGAAGTTGTAGCCATGCTCAGCACATAGCTCAGATATTCAGTTGAATATGAGGAATAGTATAAAACATTTGCTAACAAGCCTTTTCATAAGAATTTGGGGTTGATAATAAGGGAAACTTAGGAAGAGTTTGTGGTAAAGAAAACTAACTAAAACATCGACAGAAGTAAGAGAAATTCCAGTATAAGTATATGTAGAAGATGATCCATTTTATGAAAAAGTCAACTCAAACAGGTTCAAGAGAGTTGATTAGCCAATTTCCAGAAAGTAGAAAACACTGTATTTATTGTTTCTTTGATCATCTGGACTTAAGAAAGTGATGGAGCAAGAGTTAATATTTTAGATTAAACCTGGAAGTGTCTCCTGTGTTCATTTAAAAAACAAACCCTTACTTCATATTTAGAATCAATACAATGTATTAGTTGTAAAGCAGAAGAGTGGTAAAGGCTAGACATTGGAGATTAAGGGACTTGCCCAGGGTCACACATCTAAGAAGTATAAGAAGTGTCTGAGTCATTTTTTTTTTTTAGAATTCTGGTTGTTAAATATTTGCCATCATATGTCTGCATTTATCTCACAATTGATGGTTAAATATCTTGTAAGAATTATGTTTGCATTACATGCAAATTAAAAAAAGTGGATTTTACTAAATTAAGCATTCTTCACCTGAATCTCAAAGAGCTTGAGGAAACATCATTGGTTGCATGAATAAAACAGAAGATGACAGAAAAAAAAGATGTGTCATACTGAGATAGCTTAATGATGCTGTATCCTTAGTTCTTCCTGTTATTTGTATCAAGTGATATGCTATAAGGAACATTTTCATTAAAAGATGGTGATCTTGCTTGATGTCAGTCTCATGGGGAAAATAATGTCTAAGAACTGTTCAGCTCTCGAGTTTGATGATCCTATGATTGTACCCCAATACCTTAGTTTTCTATAATAAAGTGGTAATTATGTAAATTCATAATAGGTTCACTTATTCAACATAGCCAGGAGCAGATACTGTCTTTTTGCCTTTCATTGTACTCCCAGGACTTATCACAGTATTTGGCACAAAACACTTAATAAATGGTTATTGACTTGACTCGAATCAACAAATGCCTCTTCAGTACCTGATATGTACTAGATACTGTACTAGGCAATAGAAACAACAAAAAAATATATCCCCTGTCCTAAATGTACTTCTAACTACTCAAGTATGTTTTTAGTCATTTTGTTTTTCAGACATGTCCAGCTCTTTGTGACCCAATTTATGGTTTTCCATTTCCTTCTCCAGTTCATTTTGAAGATGAGAAAACTGAGTTCAACAGTGACTTGTCCAAAGTCACAAAGCTAGTAAGTGTCTGAGGATGGATTTGTGCTTTAGGGGTAGTTTACCAGCTTGCAAGTTTCCTTTAATACTTACATATAATAAGGCACCAACCCATCATTTAATAGTTAATAAAAGGAATTTTATTTAACCCTAATAAAGCAAGACCATGCAACAAAGATACCAAAGCACTTAGGTAAGACATGGGTTTTTCTTTGTCTTTATTTAGAAATGGGTCTGTTCAGCAGAGCAAGATGTGGTAATCTTCAGATATCTACCAAGTTGGAATGGTGAATACAGCATGAGTGAACCAAACTGGATTGAACTTGTGTCTCAATTCTGGATCTAGTTCAGTTCCCTTTCTATTCAGTCATGGGTTGTTATAAAGAAAGAGGGGTCCTAAGGTCCTAGGGGAGATATAGGATACCAGTGAGGTGAATGTACATCTGTATTCTCCCTAGGTGCTGGTGATGGAGGAACACCAACCCAATCACCCTTGCTAGATGTTATAATTTCCCCTTTCAATAACAGTTGCCCAGAAATGGACCCCAAAAAGTTAGGTGGATGGGTAACCATTTCAGGTCCAACCTGGGGTTGGATCAATTATTAATATTGGGCTCTGATTAGCTTTGGATCACATTTATCTGACTGCATTTGCTCCCTCCCCAAGGGTCATGATATAAAGACCATTCAGGAATGTACTTATTGAACACTTTATCTATGATCTATAATAAGGGAAAGGATAATCAGGATACGGATTGGGGATTGGAGACCCTGTCAATCTAATATCTATAATCTATAGTCACTCAGGGCTGGAGGCTATTGATTTAGTAGAAGCTGGAGCTTGTTCTTCTCAACCCCTCTGGCTCAGCTTGGCCACTGCCAAACCAGAGAGTAGTCTGCTCTGTTGATACAGCTGTTTGGGTGATTTCCTCTCAGCTTCTCACTATCAGTTTTTGGTGATGTGTTAGCCTCCACAGCCTTCAGGAAGTATTCAAATCCTACCACCCTCTTCTTCTTCTTCAGGCCTCCCTTCCTCCCTTCACCACCCAGGGTCCCAGAGACCTAAAGAGCTAGGAAGATTCAGAGACCTAAAGATCTAGGGACCAAAGTCCAAAGTCAGAGAGAGAACCCCCTCCAGGTGTCTGTTAGGGGTATTTATACCCTCAGGCCAACCGACTTTGCCCCTGGCTCACAGCATCTGGGAACATTCAGATCTCTCCAATGGCCTCCCTTGTCAATCAAGGTGAGATCAACATTTCCCAGGATTTGAATATAACAGAGTCTACTCCAATTTCTGTCTTGTGAGAAAACTTGATTTTATGTTTGGACCTATACCTGCACAGGTGGGAAGCTCAACCCCCTTCAGCCTGCTTAGAGACCCTTAATTCATGACCTAAGTTATGCTGACCAGAATCCCAGTCAGGTCTAAAGCCTGAAGCAAGGAATTTTCTCACAATGATGAATCTCAAGCAACCCATATGTCCTATCTAAAAACTGGCCCTGTACGGATCAGTTAGTTACTGCTTCCATGTTTCTTTGATTGAACACAGACATTTCTCCTTTTCTGACTTCAGTGAATTAGACCTATTCACTTTCACCCTCCCAATCTGGAAAGTTTCTATTATTTCCTCCAATTAGAAATCAGATTACCTAATTTTTCATCCTAGTTAATTATTTTCATTTAATCAATTGGTCTTATTTGATTAATTGTTTTAATGCATAGAAATCTGTCTCCTCTTGTATTTAGGATCCAGTGCCAAAGCTGAGGAAGGTTTGGTCCCAATTTGTTAGAAAATTGGTGTGCATTGCTCAAAAAATGGATCTGTTTGGAAGTTCAAGCCTTTGTTTCTTCTATCATTTCATTTTTCACCCACTACACTGGCTGTGTGATCCTGGTCAAGTCACTTGACTTCTGTTTTCTTCAGTTTCCTTGTCTGTGAAATGGAAACAATAAAAGGAAATACCTCCCAGGGTGGCTAATCAATTCAAATGAGATAATGATTATAAGAAACTTAACATAGTGTCTGGAACATAGTAAGAATATATAAATGTTACTTATTATAATTATTACTAGTAATAACAAATAATAATTTAAAAGAGCTTGGACCCCATATGGGTATGACCATTTCTGTTCCTCAGTGATCAAAAGCACTTTATCATAGCATGAGGCTACTGGAAGGTTTGAGAAAAGGAGGCACAGTTTAAATGTTGACATACCCTCTGGTCAATCAAATTTCATTTTTGTTATTTTTTAGGGAAAATCTAGTGTAACTAATATTGGATGAAAATGGGCAATAAGGCAGAATTTAGTTAACTAGATGATTTAAAGAAATACAAAATAGAAATTAAATGACTTAAGAGAAGAGAAACAATACCTGGGCAAATCAGCGAAGACCTTTAGCAAGAATTACAACTTCAGCTAAATTTTTAAGGAAAGTAAAGACTTTAAAAGGCAGACATAAAAAAAAAAACAATAGTCTAGTCATTCTGTGCAAAGGCAAATAAATGGGAGATAGAATGTCATGTAGAGGGAAAGAACAAATAAGAATAAAAAGTAAGATAGACTGACTGGAGAAAGAGTATATGGGAATGGAATATCAGGTTTAGAAAGGTGGATTAAAGGCAGAAATGAAGAGATCTAAATGCCAGCCACAAAGAAAAGAAGATGGGGTCTAAGTCCTGCCTTTCTACTACCTATGTGACTCTGGACAAAACTTTTACCCTCTTAGGGTCCTTGGGAAACTCTGGTGCACGACAGATTTTGATCTGTATCCATGGGGAGGAGTTTCCATCCTCATATTCCTCACACCTAAGAAATCACCAGGCTACCCTCTTTCTCCAAATTACACATATAAACAAATTCATAAAACCAAAACACAGTAAGAAAAACACTTTGCTAAGTATTGGGGATATAAAAACATGAAGCAAAACAAAATTTTAAAAATCAACCCCTCTTCTGAAGGTCCTGAAGAAAATACAAGATGTAAACAGATAAATAAAAACAAGCTAATTTAGAAAGGGAGAGAAAGCTGGTGGACAGTACAGAGAGTAGCTGGGATGAAACCAACATAATACAGAAAGCCTGTCTAGAGGAGGCATATATAACCTGATGGGGCTGCAAGGAGGCTAAGGATGCTCCTAGGTAAGTAGAGGAGGGAGTATATTTGTGGCACTGAAGAACTCAGTGGCAAAACCACTGAGGAAGAAGATGCAATACTTTCTTGGAAGAGCAAATAAGGTAGTTTGATTACAGAGAGTGTTTAAAGAGGAGCACTGTTTATGTCTGCAAAGTAAGACTACAGTCAAAACGAGGATTTTGAATGACAAGATAACCAGTTTATATTTTTTCTAAAGGCAACAAAGATCCACTGATAATTCTTGGGCAATCATATGAAATGGTCACACTACTTTTTTAGGAGAAAAGTTCTGGTATCTGCATAATGGAGATAGAGAAATCTGCTATCATTGGGGAGCCATTTAAGAGGTCTTTGAGATGATTCAAGTGAGAGTTCTGGACTAGCATAGTTGTCCTTTGAATACAAAGAAGGGGGTATATCAGATATTATGGAAGGAGAATGGCAACACAACAATTGGTTGTATATACCTCTAACAAATACTTTAGTGCACATGATGAGCCTCTTGTCAAAATTGATTTTATTCCTTCAGAATTTATTCTAAAGAATTTTGGGGTAGAAGAAACAGATAGGAATGACGAGGGAAAACATGGAAGAAATTTGGGGAGAAGATAATCTGCAAATGGTGAAATACAGATTTAAAAGAAAAATATTCAGTGGGTAAAATTGTCAAAGCCAGCTTGAGGCTGCATTGACTAGACTTTGAGCACTGGCTTCACCATGACATTAACTCATGAGCCCTGGGCAGAACAAAACCTGTTAGGTGCTGAAACAATTTGTGATAATGATTTTTTACTTGAAATTTGCATGCCTGAATGTAAAGGATGCAAATCCAAAGCCAATGAATCTGTTCCTGTATTTGGTTATGTCAAAGATGCAAAGCACAAGTTTAGTTACCAAAGCGTTTAGCTTGTATTAATAATAGCTAAATGGGAGAAAATTGAACTTTCCAGTGACTTTCTAAAGACAAACACATTTAAGGAAAATGAGGATTTTCTCACTAGAACTAATGGATTAAAATTAAAGCATAGCAACACAGACAGCCAATGAAGAAATTCTTCCAGACAATCATGTGAGATATGCATATTAAGAGAGCATTAATAATTATGCCACATTAGTAAGAGATGAGGTTCAGACTTGGGTATTTTCTTTTTTGCCACAGGAAATTGCTTCTTTCTAGATCAAGAAATAGAAATGTGAACTTTCAGGATGGAAAAAAAATGAGAGCAAGGGCCAGGAAGTTTAAAAAAAAAAAAAACAACTAACCTGAACTGAACCTACCTGGGTTCGAAAAAGCCAGGCTATCAGGCAATCACAATTCTGCTTAATTTCTTCCTGGGATATCGTCCTAGGTGCGAAAAGTATATGGTTAGAAAGGGTATGCTAGAATCCAAGAGGCCCAATGAATCAGACCTAAAAACAATGGCAAGGTCAGGGATGAAGGTCATCAGCACTAAAGAGAGGACAGACAAGTTTATTAATTTTTCTTCCCATTGTGGAAAGAGTGTAGGCTACAGGCAAATAGAAAGGCTGCCAGATGTGAACCTGAAAGAAACACTGTATATTTATAACACAGTCACCAACATGCTAAATGGAATGATCAATGTGAAGAGGAACTATTGGGAGGCTGGTAAGTATATCCTGGTACTGCTTTTCTTGTTTTGATACCTAGGTAGGAAGTTCGAGAATTGGGGGTGGTTCCCTTGTAAACACCTATGTAAGTATGTAAGCTTCCAAAAGACCTAAATTTCTCTTATTTCTCCTCAGCTCTTTGGATCACCCAACTGGGTATAGGTGGGTTCTTTCCAAGGGGGTAAGATATAGAGAAAGACAAACTTCACCAAAACCTGATAACTATATTTCAATATTATTGGTTTCCTTTGTAATCCTGTGGATTTTAGTTTATTCATTCAAAGGTCCAAAAGCTTCCCCAGATTGCCAGTGAAGGAGATCTCTCCCTCTCTTTCCTCCCCTCTCTCCCCCCCATCTCCCTCTCTCTCTTCCCCTCTCTTTCTCTCTCACCCTTACCCCCCCTCTCTCTCACCTTT
>NC_058135.1:101891975-101966731 GCF_016433145.1 Gracilinanus agilis
CTCTCCCTCTTTCTCTTTCTCAGTTCCTCTCTCCTCTTTCTCTTTCTCTCCCTCCCCACCCCCTCTCTCTCCTAGCCCTCTCTTTTATGACTCGTAGTCTGACACTGGTAGATCTGTCCCCCATAATCACTTATATTTATGTATATATAGTAATTAACAGAGTACTTAATAAATGACATTTTCATTCATTTAATATAGTTTTAAAATTGTGGCCATATTGGGATATTCATTGACTTCCAAATTAGATAGGATGCTCCCTTCCTCCCCACTCAGATTAATTTTTCATATACCCATTTAGAGGTCATACCATGGCCCACTGGGATGATGCCTTGGCCCTCACTTTGGAGATCGATGATCTAGTAGGGACAAGCAGTGTTTCCACTATAATCTTCTATTATATGTCTAAAATAACCTTTTAGTTTCATCAAGTCAAATAGGTTTTCCTGATCAACTCTCAATAACTAAATGACCTTTGCTTACCAAAACCATTTCCATCTAGAGTCTGTATTGTAGAGAGACAAAATAGCATAATAGAAAGAAAGCTGATCCTAAAAAAAAAACAACAATAATTCCTTGGTCCAAATCCCACTCCTGATATATGTAGGCTGTGTGACTCTGGATAAGTCATTTAACTTCTCAGGGTTCTAGGCAACTCTTTAAGACAATAAATTAGTGAGAAGTCACCAGTGTGAATTGATAAAAGAATCTCTTCACCTAGAAGTTCCCCATAACAAAGAAATTACAAGTTCAATCCCTGTCCCCTATCCATGAGGGTTGGATAAATATAAGTGTTGCCTTTTCTTTATTTAAAGAGCTATCACCCTAATCTAGGCCTATATTTTCACTCATCTGGTCTAGTGCAATAGTCCATTTGTTTCAAGTTTGTTCTCTCTCCAATCTATCCTCCATTTTACTGACTATGTGAATTTCCAAAAGGTTAGATCTGACTATGCCTACCCCTTACTCAAAATTAAACCCAATGGCTCCCTAATAGTCCCAAGGTGAAGTCAATCCATCAGTAGACATTTTTTAAGCACCTGTTACTGTATGTCAACTACAATGTTAAACACTAGGGTTAAGGACACCTCTGGACATATTTCCTCAATTGTAAAATGAAAGAGATTAAGTGAGCTCTAAGATCTCTTTTAGCTCTAAATCTGTGACTATGATCATATGATTAAAGAAGAAAAAGAGTAAACAAGAAGAAATAAGGGTTCAAAATATACTTACTGCCACAGAGACATTTATTTGGAATATTAAAGAAAAGGTTTCCTTTTTCCTGACAAAAATAAAAATAGATACTACTATAGTAAAATATAAACTTCGGAGGTACTTAGACAACCTGATGCCAATAATCAGCTATAGTATGACTTTGAGAACTGATTTCTTTTGGTACCATATAAAGCTAATGCTCAAGAAGTAAATTCTCTCTTCCAGTCAAACACTACATTGATTTCCTTGAATGAACAAGGATTTTTTATCCTGATAAAATGTTCTACAATAAAATTACATGGTCTAAATGTTATGTAACCTAAATATTTACCAAGTAAGATATACGCCTCCTTATAATACTTCTTGAAATCTCATTGAAATATCCCCATAGAATTTTTCTCTAGGTCAAGACAAAATCGGAAGTTGTTGGACTTTTAATGTGCTTATTATAAATTGTCAACAAACTTGAAAACCCCTCCTGATTTGCCACCTTTGGCTCCAGATCCATAACAGCTTCCCAGTTTCTCATCGTTACCTGTAAACTTCCTATGTGTCTCATTAACAAAGCATCCTTTTTCTCCAGAGTGCCAGACTTCATAAGCATGAAGTACCCATTGGGGCTGAGTTCTTGGCAGATGTACTAGATGGTATTTAGACAATATTACCATTATCAATTAGCACTTTGACAATTAACCCAACTCAGGATGAAAGTCTCCTGGGGCAGCTGATACAGAACTAGCAATTAAATGCTTCCATTTCTCAGAGTCCAGCTGCTTCCTGAAAACCAGATTCATTCATTAGAAAAAGAGGCAAGAATAGCTTCCAGAGCAGTAGAGGAAAGAGTAGTACACTTGGAGTTAACCCTGAGTTCAAGTCCCTTTTCATGGCTGTATGTATGGGTTACGACAAATTATTTCAATGCTCAGGGTCTCAGTTTCCTCCTTTATAAAATGAAAGAGTACAACTAGATGGTTTCTAAAATTCCTTCCAGTAGTGAGATTCTATAAGGATGTGAGCTCTGTAAGGAGTAAAATGTATTCTCCATTAAAAAGAGGTGACATATTTATGGTACAGGATGAGACATCTACATATTTTCATATATAGTCTTTGAAAGAATTTGTTTTGCCTGACTATGCATATTTGTTAGAAGAAATTTATTTTTCATTTCTTTTTTTTCCCAATGAAGTGAGAAGGACATAATATAGATTTCTAATAGTATTTTTAAAATAGAAAGAAGAGGATTCTAAAGATATGGAATGCTGCATACACTATCAGATGAGATCATTTTATTATTAGTTTTACTTACCTATTTTATTTTGTTACCAGATACTTTTCACAATATGGGAGGACTTTGAAATATTTGTAGTGTAAAAACAAAACATATGAACAAAACCTTTTTAAACAAAGGAATGAAACTAAAGTGGGGGGTCTGATATATTAATAAAAATGTCATGTTATAAAAGAAATATTTTGGAGAGGGGGGGGAAAGCCATAAATCAAGTTTCCTTTCCTCTTTATTCTTGTTGCCTGCTGAGTATGGAATCATTCCCAGGAAAACCAAGAAAAGAAGAGACTGGAGAAAAACCAGAGATAAAGACAAACACATGTGGTCTGTTGCTTACCAACAAGTTTATACTTTGAATTAAATTAGCATGGGAGGTCCCATTCCAGAAATAATACCACCTCCTGTGGACTCTCTTCCTGGAGAGAATCAAATATCATAACAATGACCTGAAGTACCCCAATTAGAATCTCACATACAAGGGAAAAAAGGCCTAATTCCTTACTCAGGAATTCTGCCTGCCTGAGGACATGGGAACCTGTGAAAACTTCTGAATTAGATTCTCAAGTAACCTTGACAAATACCACCATGTTGTGGTGGCTTATTTGGGCAATTCCTGGCCACCATATTCTATCAAAACACGGGAAAAAAATCAGGATTAAGGAATTAAATGGTTTCCTCCTAAAATTATAGGATGCAAAGGTAGCTTAATTCATTTGCATGTTTAAAATTTTAACATTAGTAATCTACTCTGAATTCACTTTGACCATAAAGTAGAAGCTAGTATATCTAATTTACCATTTGATGTATTTTGTTTTTACATTACAAAAATTTACAGCCCTCCAATATTGTGAGAAGTACCTTAAAATAAGTAAATAAAACTAATAATAAAATAGTCTTATCAGATAATGTGTGCAGCATTCCATATCTTTAGTACCATTTCTTTTCTAGGTGAAAAAATACTAATAGAAATCTATATTATGTCCCTCTTTGTTGGAATGTCCATCTCGTGTCTCTTTTTTTATAGGAAAAAAAAGAAATGAAAAAGAAATTTCTTCTAACAAATATGCATAGTCAAGCAAAACAAATTCTTTCAAAGACATGGAATCCTTCACATCAGCTATGCATTCTCCTTGTAAGCAAAAGAAACAAATGAGTTTGAGCAAATATCAGGTTATGCTATGTTGTCATACCGAGTCTATGGTTAGATGCAATAATTACCAGCCAGGAACAAATTGTGCTATATGTTGGTGATGGAATACTATTGTGCTCAAAGGAATAATGAACTGGAGGAATTCCATGTGAACTGGAAAGACCTCCAGGAATTGATGCAGAGAGGAAGTAGCAGAGCCAGAAGAACATTGTACACAGAGACTGATATATTATGGTAAAATAGAATGTGATGGACTTCTGTACCAGCAGCAATGCAATGACCCAGGATAGCTCTGAGGATTTATGGAAAAGACGCTACCCACATTCAGAGGAAGAACTGTGGGAGGAGAAACACAGAAGAAAAACAACTGCTTGAGCACATGGGCTGATGGGGATATTACTGGGCATGTTGACACTAAACAATAACTCTAGTCCAACTATCAATAATATGGAATTAGGTCTTGATCAATGATACATGTAAAACCCAGTGGAATTGTGTGTGGGTTAAGGGAGGCTAGGGTGTGGGTGGGGGTTGGTAGAGAGGGAAAGAACATGAAATATGTAACTATGGGAAAATATTCAAAATAAAAAAGAATTACCAGCCAGATACCACAATCAACTCACTACAGTTGCTGCCATATAAATTTGCCTTCTTCCTGGTATACTCCACTTCTCACCATATTTTTACCTCTCTCTCTCCCTCTCTGAGCCCAGGAATCAAATCAATATTACTATAACTTTAGAACAGGCAAGACAACTGATAGATCTGTGCTCTGGTTATTCTCTGGGCAACCATTCTCTTATAAGTGAAGACTCCCTCTATTTGAGTTTAAATTTTTTAAGAGCAAGTATTGTATCTCCTTTGTATGTAACACTCTATTGCAGTAATGAGCTCATTTTAAACCTAGGAACATTATAATGGTCCTTAATGTCCCCATGGTCCCTTCCTCTTCAGTTTTTAGGGAATTTATTTTAGCTTAAAAGTTATGAGTTCAACTTATAATAATAAAAATAATGTAAGAGGCAGAAACAAAGGAGTTCTGTTTGCCTGAATAAACATTATTATTCCTACATGTGGGGACTTCTCTATTTTCACCTTCTGTTACAGTACTGATTTATAAGAAATATTGTTGCACTTAAAATAACATCATCTGTCTATATAGTACAATCTGTTCTCTGGGCATTATCCTTAGCAGCAGATTATTGGTCCATATTTTTAAGGTCATTTGCGTGTGCTGCTGCCAAGGAACCCCAAAGAGGCAAACACATCCTCTTTCTTTCGGGGGAGGTAGGGAAAGAATGAAGACAAGAACTCTTTAAGAATATCATTTTCGGGGCAGCTGAGTAGCTCAGTGGAGTGAGAGTCAGGCCTAGAAACAGGAGGTCCTAGGTTCAAACCCGGCCTCAGCCACTTCCCAGCTGTGTGACCCTGGGCAAGTCACTTGACCCCCACTGCCCACCCTTACCAATCTTCCACCTATGAGACAATACACCGAAGTACAAGGGTTAAAAAAAAAAAAAAAAGAATATCATTTTCATGACTGCATAACTCTCCATTGCCTAGGGGGGTACAAAAATGTGACTTTTCAATTATTTTTATTTATATTTATTTATAGGACTTATTTTTATTTATGGGAATTTATTCATGTTTATAGGAAATTTATATTTGTAAGAAATACCCAGTTTGTGTAAAGTGGGATACATTGGCAGTTATCAATAATTTAAAAAAAAAGGTTATGTGTTTAGTCTCTCTCTCTATGTCTCTCTCTCTCTCTCTCTCTCTCTCTCTCTCTCTCTCTCTCTCCCCCTAACTTTACATTTATATCTATTTCCAATTAATTCCTGGCTTCTTTGTGGAGGCAAAATTCAGTTTACTAGAAGTGATTGAGTAAAGAAACAATAAACTATTATATTACTTATGAATAGGGAGTGGAAAAAGAGAAAAGAGCCAAATTTTTAATGGAGACATACCTTAAACCAGGTCTTCTGCTTCAAAATACTATAGCTACAGAGTTAATGACTCTTCTAGCTATAGCCCTTCTTTGACAGAGTTTGGTCCCACCCAGAAAGCCTACTCCAGGCTCTCAAATATACACATGATCCTAACTGATTTATAATTTATAGATGGCCCCTGAGGGGCTATTCAAATTTCCTCAGCCAATTCTAACTCAATTCTTGGACAGCAGCACCCTAATCCAAAGAACTTTTCCACAATTAGTCTAAGGCCCATGAGTAAAATTGGTTGCTATACCTCCTAGAGTCTTTCAAATCCAGAGCCTCCTTTTGAAGACAATCAGCGAAGCCTTGCCAAAAAAATGTTACATCTCAGGATAAAAATGTTTGTAGGCTAATCAAAATAACCAAAATGCTGTATTTTGTTAATAACAAAATAAGCATAGTTAACAAACTATACAATATATTCATGCTGCAATGACAAGCAAATAAATGTGGAAGAGGGAAAATGCATTCTTGTTTAGTGAAAGATATATAAAATTTAATTTAAAAATGCAAATAAAGAAAATCATATGTTCATATCTTAAGAATATTGATGACAAAAGTATAAGAAGAAAATGGGAGAATGGTTCTTACAGATAATTTTCTTTAATGGATCTAATGTTTGTAGTCACATATATGAGAAAGGGATATAGAGACTATGCTGTTCTATTATATTTTTATGTTAAAGACTTTCCTCAAAAAAAAGGAGCTTGATTTTTAGGTTTGTACAAGAATCTGTGACAGATAAAAATACATAAACAACTGTTCATTGTATGTTGTTTTGACATTCGGAGGTATAAAACAGAAAGATTTATGCTGATCTAAGGTGATTCATAATTTCATGGAAAATGTCCAAAGCATAGTCCATAGTCCCTGGGAAAGTTCCACAAATCTTGTTATTTATTAAATAAGCTTGAAAATATTCCAATGGAATTTAGATTCAATGAAGGCAGAGAAAACATTACTTTTATCTTTGTATTACTAGAAGTTAGCATACTGTCTTGCATATAATTGATGCTTAATAAATATTTGTTAAAATAAATTCCCTACAAATCCTGACTGAATAATTGCATCAAATTTATAATTACATCAAGGCAGAAATCACAAGGAAGCTAGGTAGCATTGTGGATAGAACACTGGGCCTCGAGCTTGGAAGACCTGAGTTCAGATCCAGCATTCGACACTAACTGTGTTATTTAACTCTGCCCCAATTTCCATGGATGGTTCAGTCCATGGGACAACAAAGAGTCAGATACTATGAACAATAAAATCACTTAGCACTTACTATGTGCCAAGAACTGAACTAGAACCTGGAGATATAAGACAGTTATGCAGTATAGTTCATAAAGAGATTGGTCTGAAGTTGAAAACTGAGTTTAGAATCTTCCAGATACTTACTGCCTATGTGACCTTGGGCAATTCACTTAAGCTCCCTTTGCCTCCCTTTACAAGTTTATAAGGAAGGCAACAAGATGGGTGAAAAGCCTCAAGTTAGCATCGTGTGGAAATTAAACAATTTAGTGCCCTCCCTCTCAAACTACTTGTACTTAAGTTTATATATATATACACACACATATATAATTTTAAAATTTACTTTATGTATATTTTATTTATATATTTTATATATATACATACATACACATACATGCATAGATACCTCCATATATATGTACACACATATAACAAATTATATGCATATTCAAATTCTAAGTTTACATTTATATTATACATTATATATGTTTAGATTGTATATGTGTATATGTATTATACAGTTCAACTATCACATTCAACAGTTCTTTCAGAAGTTTGTTGTTGGGCTAGGTGACTAGAATTGATCAAATTAGCTACTTTCTTAACCATTTTCTTTTTATATTGGAAATCAACTTCTTGCTCACCATTTTTATTCTTTCTTGTTCAATCTAACAATAATTCTCCTTGACAGAAAAAAATAGAAGCTTTTATCCACGCTATGTTATTATTTAGGGCATACATTTACCAATTTACCAATTATAGTTAAGCTTGTATGTAGCATATATTGATTTAGATACAATGGAAAATATTTTATTTATGCGTAACCTTTAATTTTGAAATTAGAACTTTTTTTAACTTTAGAGAAAGAAGTATCTTCTTTTTAATAATTTGTAGTTTAAAGGGTGAAAAATCATCCCAGAGGCTTAATGGAAAAAATGAGACAACAAACAGTACATGTCTGAAAACAATGAGGAATAAATGGTATTTAAGGAAAACTCAGAAAAGGATCGCCAAGTACCGAATTTAATAAAAAACTGCAGCACAGTTGGCAGCCAATCTTTCTTAAGTTACACAAATGTACACCAACACCAGAAAGAAAACACGATCTATACATAGCTTAGTAATTTCAATTTCTCATGCAATGTTTGTGTTTCCAAGTCTTAGAGAAGTCTCATCTTCCAAACTCACTGCCTTAGGCAGAAGTTGTTACAAATCCTTGTACTTAAAATGCCAAATACAATGAAGGAGGAAAAATCACTACAGTAAAAATTGGCAAAGACTAGTCCCTCCTCAGGGCCCACACTCTTGGGGTTGGTGTATTCTTTTGCTACTTACACGAAATCTGAATAGAATTTAAAAGAGTTTGTTCCCCTGATCATAAGTGGCTGTTATTCTGTCCCAGAAAAGTCTGCCCTTTAAGATTAAAAGGGAAAAAAGATCCCACTATTATGACCCAAGGCAAGAATTTTTCTAGGTATTACTGACGAATCTATGCTTCTAGGCATTACTTTGATGGAAACCGTAGGAGCACCAGGCTGACTTACAGTCCTTACAACATTTCCAAAGCACTTGGAGTTTTTAAACTTAGTTCTTCATAATGGATAGAAAACAAACTCCTATTTGTTATAAGAAATCCTTTTCATCTCTTAAAAAAAAACTTCTTGGAAGAGGTAGAATTTGAGCTGCTGGAAATTCCACCTGGTTGTCCTATTAGCATCTCTAACTCAGGGTGTCCCACAAGTGTTTATAACTTTCCCCTGAACCCATCTCTATTCCAAATTACCTTCTCTCTTGAGGACATTCATTTTCCTAGGCACACAGGTTTATAAATCCCAAGGCATCTTTGATATCTATTCTTACCTTTATTCCCTAAATTCAGACAAAAGCTGAATCTTATTGATATAACCTCCTTAACATCTTGAATTTCTGTCCCCTTAGTTCTACTTACATGGCTACCATCCTTATTGCTCCTTACCTGGACTGTTAAACAACAACTTGTCTCCCTGATTCCAATCTCTCCCCACTTTCATTGCATTGTATAATAAAAACCATCTTCTTTAGGCATGGGTCACTTCCTCCCCCAAATACTGTACTATTTCCCTGATTCCTCTAGAATAAAATAAAACTTTTCAACCAGATATATAAGACCCTACAATATTACCTTATGTATCTTCCACAAAACACCCAAAAATATCCATATAATTTTTATGAGGACCACAATATCAAAACCATGATGGGCAAAGTTGCAATGTGAGAGGGATACTTGTACTCACCAATATGTTCACATATAAACTCTCAATAATACTAATAGCACACACTTATTTAGCATTTTAAGGTCTATAAAAGTGATTTACTGATCTTCACAACAATTCTATAATGTAAGCACTATTATATATCCATAAGACAGACTGAAACCGAGACACAGAGGTTTGGCAATTTGCCCAGAGTGACGCAGGTAGTAAGTGTCTGAGACTGGGTTCAAACCCAGGTCTTCCTGATTCCAAGTTCAATATTAAATCCACTTTACTACCTAGCTACCCCTGGTAAAATGAAATCAAATAACCCAAATAAAACATCTGCTGAATTTAAAACAATACCCTTTCTCTAGCCCTCTTGCAAAGGGCTTAATGTTCTTGTCTTTTGGTAATAAAATAAATACCTTTTCAAATACTTAAGCTAATTCCATGTTTGTCAGTAAATATTTCCTATTTAAATATGCTTAATCCTTAAAGAATATGCCCATCAAGGACAGAACTCATTCCAACAACCTATTCTAGATATAACATTTCCTTATAATGAGCTCCTTTTGTTCTTCAGTAACTAAGCCCTTTGAACAAAGATCAAACTCTTACCCATCTTTCTGGTGCATGACACTTCACTATGAAGAACATTGTATTGAGAAACATTTTTTCCACTTAACCTTTCATTTTAAAATTACCAATCCACGAAGGGCTTTGTTGTCGCATTTTGAAAAGGTCAAAACAAGGACCCAGAATGTGACTTTCTAATAGAATACTCTGAAAAATTTATGATTACAAAGGCTCCTATGGTCTATAGAGCATTTTTCTCACAACAAACCTGTAAACAGGTAGGGTACATTTTATCATCATACTTATTTCCTAGATAGAATTTCTGAAGCTCCTAGATTTCAAATAAGCTGACCAAAATAAAACATTTAGAGTCTCCAGGGCTGGGATTTGAATTATGGTCTTTTTCACCCCAGATCAAATCATATAGATATATAGATATATCTATACATATATGCATTTATGTATATATATATATACATAGTCATATCTATGCGTGTGTGTATATATAGAGATATATATTTAGCCTTTACTTTCTATCTTAGAATCAATAGTAAGTATCAGTTCCAAGGCAGAAAGTTTTAAGAGTTAAACAATTGAGGTTAAGAGATTTGCCCAGTATCACAAAACTAAGAAGTGTCTATGGTCAGATTTGAACCCAGGATCTCCCATCTTTAGGCCAAGTTCTCTATCTCCTGAGCCACCTAGCCACCCCTATCCTACATTCAATATGTAATAATTAGCTGATTACTGCATGTGAGCCTTTCATATGCATCCGTCACTTCTCTCCTCTCCCATGGCTACCACTCTGGTACAGATCTTCTTCTTACCTGAACTATTATAGTGGTTTCCTAGCTAGTCATCCCTGTATCTAGTTACTCTACTTTCTTTTTTGTAAAATTTATTTATTTTTAAGAATTTTTCCAAGGTTAAATGATTCCTGTTCTCTCCTTCCCCTTTTCCCTCCCCCCTCCAGAAGCTGACAAGCAATTCCATGCAGTTATACATATATAATCACTCAATAACTATTGCTATATTATTCATTTTTGTAATAGAGTAATCTTTTTAGACCTATAATCCTATACTCATATAAACAAAAGATAAATCTTATGTTTTTCTTCTGTATTTCTACTCTCACCATTCTTTCTCTCTATGTGGATAGCATTCTTTTCTCATAAGACCCTCAGGATTGTCTTGGATCATTGCATTGCTTTTAGTAGCAAAGTCTATTACATTTGATTATTCCCTAATGTTTCAGTTACTATGTACCATGTTTTCCTTGGTTTTACTCATTTCACTCTGCATCAGTTAATGGAATTCTTTTCAGCTCATATAGAAATCAAGCAGTTCATCATTCCTTATAGCACAATAGTATTCCATCACCATCATATATAGCTGGATCAAAGGGTATGCATTATTTTAAAGACCTTTGGGCATAATTCCACATTGCCTTCCAAAATGGTTAGATCAATTCACGACTTCACCATCAGTGTATTAGAGTCCCAATTTTGCCACATCCCCTCTAATATTTATTATTTTCCTTTACTGTCATATTGGCCAATCTGTTAGGTGTGAGGTGGTACCTCAGAGTTTTTTTTTTTTTTTTTTTTGATTTGCATTTCTCTAATCAGGCGGAATTTAGAAAACTTTTTCACTTGATTATTGATAGTTTTGATTTCTTCATCTGAAAACTGCCTATTGTTATCTCTTGACCTTTTGTCTATTGGGGAATGGCTTGATTTCTTGTACATTTGACTTAGTTCCTTATATATTTGATAAATTAGACCTTTGTCAGAGAATTTTGTCACAATTTTTTTTAGTTTGTTCCTTCTTTTCTGATTTTGGTTCCCTTGGTTTTGTTTCTGTGGATGGCCAAACTGACCCTTGCCCAAACCTACAGGCCTGTGTGTATGTTAGATAAGACCCCTTGTAAGCTGAAGTGTGTATCCTAGATAAGACCTTGTATACAACCCACCCAACAGGCCCCTGCGCGAGCCTATAGACCATGCCCTTAGAGTGATAACCACCTTTGCTCTAAGTCTTACTGTGAACTATATAAAGAGTGTTGGGAATTTACTCAGGGGGGGAGACCACTCCTTTTGGTCTCTTCCCCCGCGTATGTACATGTGTAGCTTAATAAAGCTCTACTCTCTGTGTATTTTGCATCGTCTGTCTTGTTTCCTTTGGGCTCACCCAAAAAAGTACCCTAACATTTCCACAAAACATTTTTAATTTAATTTAACTCATTTTACATCTTGTAATGTTTTCTATCTCTTACTTGGTCTTAAATTCTTCTCTTTTCCATAGATCTCACAAGTAGTTACTATACTTTCTAATATATGATTTCACATAAGTTGCCATGATCATCTTGCCGAATCACAAATGATAGGACAGTGGTTTGGAGTTGGAAAGAACTTTAAAAACCATCTCTTCCTATTCCTTCAATTTAAAGATCATAATGCTGGGGCTTGTGCCAGAGTCAACTAGAACTGACTTCTGAGAGTTGATTATTAAATTTTAATTGTGAACATTTATACTTTATAAGTTAGCAAGTGTCATAAATCATAGTCTGATTTATCATTTAGTTGATTATTTATGCTTAAGGAAGTGACTGAGAAAATGCTAATAATCCAAATTAAAGTTAGAAGTATTTTGTGCATTTTTTTTTTCTGGAGAACCAATTTACCATTAAGCCCCCTTACCAGGGTTGCAGTTAGAGAGAAGAAAATGACTTACCCAAAATCATATAGAGAGTGAGTAGGTGGAATTCAATTCTAATTAAGGTTCTCTGTATCTAAATCTAGGGGTTTTTTGTTTTTGTTTTCCATTTTGCCACACTTTCTCCTCTTGAGGAGGTCAATCTCCTTCTTATGAATCTTTATTGTCTCTCTATTACCGATAGGATAAAATATTAAGTCTTCAGGTATTGGAAACGAATTCATTTTCTATTAAAACCAAAGATGTTCATCAAAAATGTCACAGCAATCCAAGTATTTATTTAAGATAGAATGAGAAAATGAAGAGTAAAAATGAGACCCTGCTAAGGAAGCAAGGCATGATTCTAAGTTACAAAGCACTCTTTGTCATACAGGGTCAGTTTGAGATTCTCATCTACATGAGTGGTGAGCAGAGTTTGGAAATCTTGCCTGGACATCTGAATCAGACATCTGGCCAGGTTACCTTACTTGGCTTGTTTGTTTATCAACACCAAATGTTCAGCATGCCAAATCTTCAAAAGAGAAGGTCTAGAGGTTTGACCAATCAAAAGCAAAGGTCTGGGGTTCCTTCATTAAAATATCTGGCCAGTATTTTGGGATGGATGTTCTCTTAGTTGAATTCTTGCCATCAAACTCAAAAAGAGCTTTATTCAAATTATATTTTAAGTAAGCATGTGTCCTTTCAAAATAATTTGAAACATTAATATTTTTGTGTCAACATTTTCATTTTTAGGCATAATGTCAGAATTTTGCATTAAGATTTTAAATAACTTCATATTGTTCAATTTAATTTGAGTTAAACATAAGAATTAAGTTGTTTTTATGATTATTCTGCAGTGATAGTCAATATATTCCTATGTCTATCATTGGTATTAAAAAAGTACTTTGATGCTCTTACTTATAACAGGTAATATTTCTTTTCAGTTTTCTTTTGATTAAGTACTGGAACATAAAAATACTTGTATTTTCAGTCTAAAAACAAAACAAAAAAACAACAAAAAGAATATCTGGTCAAGATATCTTCTTTGGGCTATGTATGTAACTAATTCAACTAGTCTTATCAAACCTGTTGGATTCTTAACAGAAGTTGTGGGCCTCTGACTCTAGAATTTTGCAGGGCTATGACATATTTGTAAGAGTCACATTTTAGTTTATTAAAATTAAATTCTGCATAGTGTTGTCTATTATATAAATGTGTGTATATGTATATATGCACACATATATATTTTAGCCTCTCTCCCTGCCATAGTTGAGTATCAGATACTTGAGGTCTGAGATTATTTTTTCTTTAGTTTTTGGATAAAAGCATCCCTGTAAGAATAGAGCAAATGTATCTGAAGGCAAGAATATATGGGTTCATATTCCCATCTAAACACTTACTAAATTGTGTGCATGAATTTAAAACAGTGTCCTGCATGGAGGAAGTACTTAATAAAAACTTATCAATTAGCATCAATATGGCATCCAAATGATGCAGTTCTCAAAGGCTATGACTTATACACAAACTAGGGCAAATTCTATGAAACCAGAAAGACTTTGTGTATGTTCCCAGGGACAAATGGTACTAGCTATTAGAGTACAATTATCCAGAGTACTAAAGTTGGTGAGTGAGACTCATTAAAGACAATTTGACATCAAAGTGACAAATTATTTAGCCATAACAACCTACAAAGCAAGGTTTAGGATGTTTTGAGGTTCTGTTTTTGTTTGTTTATTTATATTATGTTATATATATATATATATGTATATATATATATATATATATATTGCTTTTATTTTTAAATTTTTTTTTAATTTAAAATTCTTACCTTCCATTTTGGAATCAATACTGTGTATTGGTTCCAAGGTAGAAGAGTGGTAAGGGCTAGGCAAAGGGAGTTAAGTGACTTGCCCAGGGTCATACAGTTAGGATGTGTCTGAGGCTGAATTTGAACCTAGGACCTCCCATCTCTAGGCCTAGCTTTCAATCCACTGAGCTACCAAGCAGCCCCCATTTTATTTTTATTTTTATTTTTTGCTTTTAATTCAATATAGCAAACACCACATTATATAACCCTTTACTGGTTAGAATCTAAAAGGTAATGTTATCAAGAAAATTTTAAAAAATTCTAAGTCAAATATTTATTTTCCATTTTTCCAAAAGCTATTGGTGTTTTGGTTGTGTTTTTTTTCTTTAAATACGTGAAAGAGCATAAAACAGAGAGAATAAATATATTATAAATTTTGGAATTGCTTTATTACAATTTGTGCATATTTAATTCCCTTTATCAAAAACATAGTCTGTCTATTCTTCCTATCTCAACTATCTCACCTATCTGCTTTTAATATGACTAAGAATACTGAGTGGATATGTTGCCTCATGCAGAAACCATCTGCTAGAGTACAGGAAAGAATATGTGAAATACTTGGCTTTCATAGACACAGATCCACTCTGAAAATCCCCACTGATATTTTTTCAGAATTTCCCCTATAGATACCAAGTGGTACATTTCAGATGACAGAGCCAAATGGCTTTTCTATGTTGGATATTTCTTTGGAATAAAAATATTTTGATTATACAATGTGATTTTCCAAACATTGAAGAGCCATATTATCCCATCCACTCTCATCTCCAGCTTTTTTTGACCCTAGCCATGAGTCTTCTCAGACAAGCGGTTTCCAAATGTCCTAATAAATGCACTGGCTATTACTGCCACATTATTTCAGACCATGTCAGCTGAGGGTTGGGGGGATAATAGTTGCTTTGAAAGTTTGGGGACAGCCTTCCTTAGATGATTTTACCAGTGAGTTTAGTAATTATCATTATTCCCCATTCACGTACATGAGAAAGGGTGAATCAGAAACACTAAGGGAAGAGGAGCAGAAAAATTCCATTACATGAGAACCTAGCAAAGATGCTAGGTACTTGTCCATGTTCACTATGGTCTATGTAAAAGACAAACCAACTGCCAGAAATGATTTGGTTTCTTGATGCCATTGACCTGCAGCTAAGATTCAATAGGAAGAAAAAAGAAAAAAAAGTTGAATTTAATTCACTGCAGCTAGTTATTGTTCCAGATAATTGCTACAGTGGAATAATACCTCTGGGATGTGCCTGTGTGGAGAGAGAGATAGCTGTTGTTTTCTCACTGGGAAAGCAATTTCCTATCTTATCCATTTCAGTGTAAGAGGGAAAAATAGACTACCTTATATGGCCTCATCAGGAGAGCTCCCCGGAGGGCATCTTGAAGGGTGGGGAGGCTTTGCAAATCAAAACAACTGTCCCTATGCCTGTAAGTAAAACCCAAATTACAAATCTCATCCAAACTGGTTTCAGAGCATTTGTGTGCTTTGTGTTATGAAACAGGGAGACTTGAGCTCTGACTTTTCCTCTTGGGCCTAAGCCTTCCACAAAAATCCTGACAACTCCATCACATGTCAAGTAGAATTTTTTTTTTCATCAAAAAGATTCCATAGTACCATTAAGGTGAATATTAGAGTAACCTCATAATTTGCCTCAAGGTGCTGTTTTTGCCTGCTTTAATAACTGTTCTTGTTCCTCAACGAACATGTTTAGCCAGAAGCTCATTGCTTCCTAAGATGAATCTCTGTGTTTCTAACAAGGAATGCTGACTACATTGCTTATTCGTGCCCACTGGCAGTGTGTATAGTGCCAGTATGCCCAGATGGCTACTCCCCACCTCTATTTAAAGTTAGTTTGAGAAAAGTTACTCTCTATGAGGTTGCATGATGCAAGAAATAACATTCAGAGAAAGGTAGGGCTCTTAATCAAACGATGGGCAACTACTGGACCAAGTGACTAATTAAATGGGAAAGATGAAGACTCTAAGGTCCTTGAGAGCAATGATTATTTGTTTCTATCTCTGAATCCCTTTTGGACTAATACAATGCCTAACACTTAGTCAGATACTTAATAAATACCTAATGAATTGAACTGAGCTGAAGTGTACTAATAATCACAGGCTGTTTTTATTTGTTTGTTTTTAAGGGCATTGAGATGGTGAGAGGATAGTATCCAGCCTCAGCCATTTAATAGCTCTGTGACCCTGGGCAAGTACCTTAATCCTGTTTGCCTCAGTTTCATCATCTATAAAACAAGTTTGGATGGAAATGGCATACCTCTGCAGACAAAAAACAACAATAAACTGCAACAACATTTTTTAAAAAAGAGAGAAATGACACAACACAATGAGAAAAGCATTGGATTGATAAGAGAAGACCTTGAGTTCCAACCCCAGGTCTACTACTAACAACTGTTATGTGGGAACTATTAAGAGCAGCCAAGGGGCCTAGGCAGATGCTGATGATGGAATATGAAAGGGAGGGAGTCCCAAACCATGGCTGTATGTGAGTTAGATAACCTCCCACAGCAGCAGCGTCAGGTCTCCTTTAAGCCCAAGATTCTCTGCCACAGGCCCAGGGCTTGGAACCATTCCACCCAGAAAGTTAGAAATGTTTCCAGGAAGTAGATTGGAACTTCCTGAAACCTCAAATTGAAGATGGATAAACTGGCTTGGAAAGACTTGCTCAACTAAAGTTGTAATGCGGATCTGACTGCTAATGATTAGATAGTTGATGGTAAGGTAAGCAAGACTCCAAGATATTTGGGGCTTAAGATTAACCAGGGTTTATTTGTAATTAAACAGAGGGGAGGTAAAGGTAGGAAGGTGGCTGAAGAAAACCCTAAGATCTTGTCTAAAACGTTGATGTTAATTAAACTTGAAGCACTGGTTGATGTTCCCTAGGAGGAGAGTATGAGAAAGCCTGGAGGGCAGATCTCAACTCTGTTGCTTCCTTGCTGAGCCCAGATGCAGGCAAGCTCTGGGTCAGTTGCTGCTGTTTTTGGTTGTAGCTGTTTTTACTTGCTGGTAATGTAAGGATGTTGTCTTTGCCTAGGAAGTATTGAATATTTGGCTAACAATAGAATTAGTTCCTACTTGCCTAACAGAAGCTCACTCCCAAACCACCCTGGGGCCCAAACCCTCCTTCCCTTCCTAACCCTTCAGGTGAGTCAGAGAAGAGAAGCTCTCAGGGGTTTGAGGACCCCCTTTTATACCCTGTCCTTAACTGTCACCCTGGCACATGCCTTGGGTGCTCTGCCAGGTTCTGTGTTCCAAAGTGGCAACTGCCAACTTGCACCCCCAGAAATGGCTACTCATTTCCTGGTATTACACAACTGAGTGACCTCAGCCAATTCAGAATCAGTCCCTGGGATCAATTTCCTCATCTGTGCAACAAGAGGTTGACTTAAATCTCCAAAAGGGTCCATTCCAAACTTGAAAAATAAATTATTCAAATTGCAAATGAGAGATGAGAGGGAGTGTAGAAAGGCAAAAAGCAAAGGAAGACAAAGAAAAGGACAGCTCAGATGTGGAGCTGAAGGAGAGGCAGTAAAAGCTGACAGAGCCCTCATGCGCCAAGTATTATTCAGTCTCTGTATCTGAGGAAAAGATGTGATGTGTTTTGGGGGTTTCTTTTTGGAAAGGGAGAAGTATGTCTGCTTACTTTACAGTGTTTATTTATTTAGTCTTTTGGGTGTTTTCTTTGCAAAGATACTAGAATAGCTTAGCATTTCAATGAGGCTGAGGCAAGCAGGGTAAAGTGATTTGACCAAGGTCCCACAGCCCATAAGTGACTGAGGCCAGAGTTGAACTCAGGAAGATGAGTTCCAGGACCAGAACTCTAACCACTGCATAACCTAGCTGCCCCAAATAATGAGTAGCAGAAAGAAAATAAACTGAATTTTATGTATTTAAAAAATCTTCAATTATTTTTTTGAAAGGGGAAGGTTGTTTCTTTTTTCTTTTTCTTTTTTCATTTTTATTTAATTAATTAATTTAGAAGATTTTTCCATGGTTACATGATTCATGTTATTTCTTTCCCCTCTTCCCTCCCCACTCACAGAGTCAACTAGCAATTCCACTGAGTTTTACACGTATCATTGTTCAAAACCAATTTCTATATTATTAATATTTGCAATACAGTGATCATTTAAAGTCAACATCCCCAAACATATCCCCCTTGAACAATGTGATCAACATATGATTGATCACATATGGCTGTTTCTTTTTTTTTAATTAAATTTTACTTTTTCAATTAACAATAATTATTTTTTACTCCTTCCCTTTCCTCCTTTCTTTCCCTTTCTATTAAAGCAAAAGAAAAGAAAGAAAATCTAAATCTTTTGAACGTACATTCATAGTCAAACAAAAATTCCCCCAGTGATCATGTCCAAAAACTATCACTTGTATTTGTTTATGGTTTTTTTATGGAATTTTTTGGCTTTGTTGTCAATAATATGATTTGACACAAAGCCATCTCTCCATTGCCTGTGGGTGTTCACATTTTGAACTGTACGTTGCAAATCTCTTTTTCTAGCCCTTTATTTTTTTTGCCATAAAGTTAAGCCAACAGTAAAATCCTTCATTGACACAATTCACATCTGGTTTACTTATATTCCTATTTACAGTTTGCAGTTTCATTAGGTCAAATCACTAAATGCATTCTCCCTAGCCCAGAAAAGGTATTAAAAAATATGAAGGGACAGAGAAAGGACAACTTAACAAGGGAGATGATACTCCCTCTCGTAAGCATCCAGTTTAATATACAGTGGGAGTAATACATGGAGTGCAAGAAGAGGAAGGTTAGGAGTAAACAGAAAAACCAAACAACCTAGAAAGTTATACATTGACTTTATTATATGCTTTGAAGGAAAAACAAATGGAATGCGATATTCAAAATTTTGTAAAAGAACTTTTTGATGTTACTTTGTATATGGAAATGCTTATTTTATTTGGTGTTTGTTAATTTCAGAATTTAAAAAAAATTCAGGGGGAGCTAAGCTGAGTGATGAACATGGAAGCAAAATGGAAAAAAAATACAAAAACAATTGGTAAGTTTCCCAGCTTCTCCTAAATTGACTATTTTCAGTATGGCTTTATCGTTTAATTCAACAGGATCAATTCCCAGTACAACGCTTAAAATATAGTTGCTATTCAAACAATATCTGGGGATTGACTATCGGATGGTAGATACTGTTTCTCTTTTGTCTTTGTATATTGGTTTTCGTTTAGTCATTTCTGACTTTGTGAGCCTGTGGACCACAGCATAGCAATACTTAGTCCATGGGATTTTCTTGGCAAAGATACTGGACTGGCTTGCCATTTCCTTCTCCAGGGGATCAAGGCAAACAGAAGTTAGATGATTTGCCCAAAGTCATATCATTCTTAAGTGTCAGAGAATAGATATGAACTCAGGTATTCCTGACTCCAATCCCAGAATTCTATTCACTAAACCACCTACCAGCCTCCAAAATGGAGTGGTTAGTCATTTTCTTCTCCAATGGATTAAGGCAAACAGACATCAATTGACTTTCTTACCATACAGCTTGTCTCTGAGGTCAGATCTGAACTTGGGTCTTCCTGAATCTAGGTCCAAAACTATCATAGCTGTTCCCTTACTTAGCTACTAACAAAAGGATCCCTGAGATCACATACTGACTTAAAAAAACCAACACAAATTAACATTATATATATTCTATTGTATTTTTATTTTGTTAAACATTTCCCAATTACATTTTAATCTTGTTTAGGCTGTCTTGAGGAATATTGCTGTCAGAATGGGCTACCTGAAACATATTTGACACCCGTAATATTGATGATAAGGTTTTTAGTCTTAATCTTTAGCAGGATGTAATGCTAATCTTTCTAATGTATTTAGAATCTTCAATGGTTCCCCATATGCTATGTTTTGTTATTGTCATGTTCTTTTCATTTCAGTCCAACTCTTGGGGCTCCCATTGAGGGTTTTCTTGGCAGAGATACTGGAATGGTTTGTCATGTTCTACAGCACATTTTATAAATGAGGAAACTGAGGCAAACAAAGTAACTTACCCAGGGTCACACAGTGCCTATAAGGTCATATTTGAACTCAGGTTTATGAATCTTTCTAACTCCATACCCAGCACTGTGCCACCTAGCTACACAGTTATCTATGAAATAAAGCATAAATTCCTCAGCATAACATTGTTTCTCACAAACTATCTCCAATACTTATGCTCAGCTTTAATTCACATTACTATTGTTTCATTACTAATTAATTCACATTATCATGGTTTTAATTTGCATTGCATTTAACAGGGACCTGACCATCCCTAGTTTTTCCCTGGCCTCTCTCATTTCCACATCTTCACTTTTCTCCTTTCTCTAGATTAAAGTCTACCATTTCTCTACCCACAGAAATCTCTCCCTTCCTTTAAGACCTAGCTTGGGCAGCTTGTTATATGAAACTTCCCATTTCCTCTCACCTGAAATGATTTCTCTCTCAAATTATTCAGGGTGCATTATCTATCCTTCTGAGCTGCATTTTTCTCATTCTACCTTATTTATAGAATTATTTATGTAGGTGATTTATCTTCTCCAGTCATTAAATGGTAAGATCCTTTTTTTGCATATTTCCTCCAGGACTTAACACAGTGTATCGTAAGGAGCCGAAGTTTAACGTTTGCTTATTGAATTGAATTAATAGAGAAGCCCAGAGATGTCACAGATTTGAGGTTTATGTGGCATTTCAAAGGCTAGGGTGATACTGAATTCTGTGAAGAGATATGTTATTTCTTTTAGAATAAATTTAACAAACATTTATTAGGTGTTTGCTATGTGTCCAAGTATAAAACATCTAGTTAAAATGGACTTATTCAGGCACCTAGGTGGATCAATGGATAGAGCGCCAGGCCTAGAGTCTCAGAAGAACCTGGGTTCAAATCTGGACTTCCTAGCTATGTGACCCTGGGCAAATTACTTAACCCCAATTGTCCTTCTGTCTTAGAGTTGTTACTAGGACAGAAGATAAAGTTTTAAAAAATAAAGCTATTTATTGTGTGAAAATGCTATTCAGCCACACTTTTATACAGTTAATATTCAGTTCTGAAATTGACCTCAAATTTTTAATTGTAATTCATAATTTTAGTGGGATATGGCCTGGATTTGTGATTTAATTGGCAGAAGGTACTTTTGCATGAACAAATTCCTTCAACTAGTGCAAACAAGTACCTATAGTGCAAGTTATAGTTTTAGAGACTTCTCTAGAACTTTTGAGATTAAGTGACTTGACCAGGATCATACAACTCAACTAATGTCTCTCCTTGTTAATTGGTTTGCTAATAATGGTGTATACGTGCCTGTGTGTTTCACACCTCTGTTATAGATTGTAAAACTTTCATTTCATAATATGACATAAATGATAAGATTTCAGTTTTTTTTTACCATATTATATATGCATATACACACAAATATACCGGATACCTGCCTAAATGAGACATTGCCAGGTATTTATTTGTTGAACAGAGTGTGACTTCTGTGCATGATACAGATTCTTGGAGCCACAAATGAGTATGGGTGAAAGGTAGACACCAAAGGTGGCTGAGCAGCCCTGAAAAGGAATCAGCGAAACTTTACTCCAGAGGTGCTAATTCTCCCTGAAGACCCTTATATACAAACATACTTTTTTGTCTTTATTCTCACATTATTTAAACGTCATATTTATATATGTATATGTGTCTATACACAAAAATATTAGCATACAAACAAAATCAAATTTTATATTTATCTTATGTATTCATATGTAATAATTATAAATATGTAATATATAGATTTATATCTATTTGAGGTGTGTGTTCTCCACTGTCTCGAACAGATCATAGTGATTTAAAACAACAACAGCAACAACAAAACTATTACTAAACAACTTAAGGGAAAAGCAAATTGTAAAAGTTTCCATCCCTGAGAATATCTCTGACTGAAAGAAAGCAGTCTTATGACATCATGCACATGGGCTTCTCTTTTTGAAGGCATAGAGCAATGGTGACATCTAGTGTGAATAAGCCAGATGACAAGGCTGGCAATTTTATCCACCTGAATTAAAATGATTCACAACTCAATCTCTGAATTATGCAGGATGGTGTTTTCCTTCATCCAAAATGACTTGATTTGAATGTAGCTTCCTATTAATAATTAATTAGCATGATTAAACTAAAAACCTGACTAAAACCCAAAGTTGGCACAAGAGGGAAATGCTAGGAGTTGTGACTTGGACAATAATTTGATGATGCAAAAGATGTAGATGCTTCTAGAGAGCTCCATGCTTCTCCCACAAACCTGGAGAAATGCTTTGTGCCCTCTATCCAGGTGAAGGACTTTAAGAGCTTCATAATCAGAAATCAAAGTCAAGCTACTCATGGATCCTGAGGACCCCAGGTTCCCTTTAGTAAGCATCAGATTAGGAATATCCAAGCCAACAAATCTGCCTTCCTTCTAGCCTCGGTTACATTGAAATTCCTGCTAGAGAAGACTAGAAGTCATAGGAAGAATTATGCCCTTCTCAGAATTTTCTGGTTTGGAAGAAGCTGAGGAAACTGGGGCTTAAAGTGAATGCTACAGAGAGCTATAGATACCCAGGACCACTGGGCATCTCACCCTTAATAACTATTTCTGGATCAATTTTCACAAAAACAATACAGTCCCACATGGTTTTAGATATTTATGCATTAGGCTTTCATTTCATTTGAGTTCATCCCTGTGTCATTTAGTCACCTGCCTTGGCAAAAAAGGACAAAAAAAAGGTGATAAGCTCACAAAAGGAATGAGATATCCCATCTCCTTTACACTTCCTTAGAGTCTTTTTCCCACCTTTAGACTCCTCAGACTCTCTGACCCCTTCCAACCTCATCCAAGGGCTAACAAAGGCAGATTCAACTGCTATTGCTAATATTCAACTCAGATAGCAAGTAAGAACTTGATGTTGAAAAACCTGAAAAGCAAACAATAAGAAAGCCTCCATTTTCATGTTTATCTCATGGACACATAAAAAGCAACACATCTACAATTTCCTTGAGAGGATAGATTATCTTATATACCTGCTATTCTACTCACCTACTCTCAGCACATAGCACCATTTATTATCCCATAGACCCCCCAACACATCCAGGGATTTCTTGGCTTGAATGCTGAGATGAATTAAATATTAAATTAGCCATGGACTCCACAAAGCCAATTTTTATATTCTTCCTAAACTAAAAGGTGTTAAGGTAATAGGATTAGGATTAGAGCTAGAGGGACTTTAGAAGCCATTGAATCCAATGTCTTCCTTACGTGCAGGAGAATATTGAGGTTCAGAACATTTTAGTGACTTGCCCAGGGTTACACAGCTAGGAAGGGTCTGAGGCAAGATTTGAACTCAGTTCTTGTTGCTTTCAGGTCCAGAATTCTATCTACCGTTCTTTTGTTTTCTGTCATTTTAGTTATGTCCAGTTCTATATGATCCTATTTGAGATTTCTTTGGCAAAGATACTGGAGTATCTTGCCATTTCCTTCTCCAGTTATAGTATAGACAAGGAAGTAAGGCAAACAGTGTTAAGTGACTTGTCCAGGGTTCCATAGCCAATACTTGTCTGAGGCCACTTTATTTATTTATTTAGAATATTTTTCCATGGTTACATGATTCATGATTTTTCCCAACCCTCTTCCCTCTCCACTCCCAGAGCTTACAAGCAATTCCACTGGGTTTTACATGTGTTGTTGTTCAAAACCTGTTTCCATATTATTCATATTTGCTATTGAGTGATCATTTAATGCTAAAACCATAATCATATCTCCATCAGACCACATGATTAATCATAAATTTTTCTTCTTCATTTCCGTTCCCACAGTTCTTTCTCTGGATATGGATAGCTTTCTTTCTCATAAGTTCCTCTGGATTGTCCTCGGTCATTACATTGCTGCTATTAGAAAAGTCTTGTACAACTGATTGTGCTACAGTGTTATCAGTTTCTTTGTACAAAGTTCTCCTGGTTCCGATCCTTTCACTCTGCAGCAGTTCCTGGAGGTCTTTCAGGTTTTCATAGAAATCCTTCAGTTCATTATTCCTTTTAGCACAATAGTATTCCATCAACACCAGATGCCACAATTTGTTCAGCCATTCTCCAATCGAGTGAAACCCCCTTATTTTTCAATTTTTTGCCACCACTAAGAGTGCAGCTATAAATATTTTTGTACAAGTATTTTTCCTTATTATATTTGGGATACAAACCCAACAGTGGTATGGCTGGATCAAAGGTTAGGCAATCTTTTAAAGTCCTTTGGGCATAATTCCAAATTGTCTTCCAGAATGGTTGGATCAGTTCACAACTCCACCAGCAGTGTATTAGTGCCCCAATTTTGCCACATTCCCTCCAACATTTATCACTTACCTTTGCTGCCATATTGGCCAATCTGTTAGGTGTGAGTTGGTACCTTACAGTTGTTTTAATTTGCATTTCTCTAATCAGGAGCGATTTAGAACACTTTTTCATGTGATTGTTGATCATTTTGATTTCTTCATTTGAAAACTTCCTATTCATATCCTTTGAATATTTGTCAATTGGGGAATGTCTTGATTTTTTATATATTTGACTTAGTTCCTTATATATTTGGGAAATTAAACCTCTGTAAGAGAGTTTTCTTATAAAAAAATTTCCCCCAATTTGTTGCTTTCCTTCTAATTTTGATTGCATTTGTTTTTGTTTGTACAAAAGCTTTTTAATTTTATATAACCAAAGTCATTCATTTTACATTTTGTAGTGTTTTCTATCTCTTGCTGGGTCTTAAATTCCTTCCTTTCCCACAGATCTGACAGGTATACTATTCTATGTTCACCTAATTTATATATGATTTTACTCTTTATATTTAAGTCATTTGCCCATTTTGAATTTATCTTAGTATAGGGTGTGAGATATTGATCTAAACCTAATTTTTCCCATACTGTTTTCCAATTTTCCCAACAGTTTTTGTCAAATAGTAAGTTCTTGTCCCTATGATTGCGATCTTTGGGTTTATCATACATTTTCTTGCTGAGATCATTTACCCCAAGTCTATTCCATTAATCCTCCCTTTTGTCTCTTAATCAGTACCATATTGTTTTGATGACCACTGCTTTATAGTACAGTTTAAGATCTGGTGCTGCCAAGTCTTTATCCTTCACTTTTTTTTCATTATTTCCCTTGATATTCTTGATCTTTTGTTCTTCCAGATGAACTTTGTTATAATTTTTTCTAATTCTATAAAAAGACATTTTTTGGTAGTTTGATATGTATGGCACTGAATAAGTATAATTTGGATAGGATTATCATTTTTATTATATTAGCTTATCCTACCCATGAACAATTAATGTTTTTCCATTTATCTAGATCCAGTTTTAATTGTGTGGAAAGTGTTTTGTAGTTATGTACATATAATTCCTGTGTTTGTCTTGGCAAATAGATTCCTAAGTATTTTATATTGTCTAGAGTGATTTTAAATGGAATTTCTCTTTCTAACACCTGATGCTGAATTTTGTTGTAAATATATAGAAATGTTAATGATTTATGTGTTTATTTTGAACCCTGTAATGTTGCTAAATTTTTAATTTATATCATCTTCAAAGAATGATAGTTTAGTTTCCTCATTGCCTACTTTAATTCCTTTAGTTTATTTGTATTCTCTAATTGCCACCACTAGCTTTTCTAGTACAATATTAAATAATAGAAGTGATAATGGGCATTCTTGCTTCATTCCTGATCTTATTGGGAAGGCTTCTTATTTGTCCCCATTGCAAAAGATACTTGCTGATGGTTTTAAATATATACTGTTTATTATTTTGAGGAGGGCCTGCCTATTCCTATACTTTCTAGTGTTTTCAATAAGAATGGGTGTTGTATTTTGTCAAAGGCTTTTTCTGAGACAGTTGAGATAATCATGTGATTTCTGTTAGTTTGGGTTATTGATATGGTCAATTATGTGGATGGTTTTCCTAATATTAAACCATCCTTGAATTTCTGGTATAAATCCCACCTGGTCATAGTGAATAATCCTTGTGATAATTTACTGTAGTCTTTTTGCTAGTATTCTATTTAAGGTTTTTGCATCTATATTTATTAAGGTTTTTGCATCTATGTAGTTTTCTTTCTCTGTTTTTGGTGTGCCTGGCTTTGGAATCAATATCATATTTGTGTCATAATGAGGCCAGATTTGAACTCAGGATGATGAGTATTTCTAAGTTATGGCTCCACACTCTAACTACTTTGCTACCTGGCTGTCCATCTACTCTGCTACCTAGCTGCTATATGGTTGATGAATTGCCAGTCAATGAACATTTAGTAAATACCTGTGATATGTCAAGCACTGTGCTAACCACTAGTAATACAAATGTGAAAAAGAAAGACAGTCCCTGCCATTAAGGAACTTACAACACGATGGGGAAAGTCAATATGTAAAAAGAACTATAAAACAGAGAGATGGAGTAGGATGAGACGAGAAGGACATGCCCAGAGCTGGGGCATGGTAGAGGACAGTCCAGGGAGGGTAGTTGGTGAAAAATGAAGAGATGACTGATCTTAGAGCTTTCTCTAAAAGGAGCCTTTGGGAGTTCTTTGCTCTGTTTGCTGGCCCTCAATCAGATGGAAAAGGGTATTGAGAGTACTGAAGAAGTCTGAGTAACAAGGATGTGGAGTTTTCTGAGGACAAGTTTTCCTGGGGACATGGTGGAATCCAGGCCAAGAAGTATAACTGGTGTGTAATGAAGATTAATTCAACTGGAAGATCCTTGTGAATACAGAATTGTGATTTTGAACAAAATACCTAATATCGATCATAGTATGCATGAAATCATCTTGTATTTCTCAGTAATCTCAACCCCAAAGATGCCCATTTCAACTCTTCACTATCTTTCTGCCATTAAACCCCTTGTCTTTTTGCCATTCATTCTTCTTTTCTTGCCTAAATTCATCTCTGGATTACTCCTAATATATTTCTCCTCTATTCCTATTCATTAGATTGAAAACCTGGGGAAAGTCTCATAACCATGTTGACTAGGTACAATATGAATTCATTTGATCTCATTCTTGCTGCTGCAGGCAGTCCTTTATCCCCTCTAATTAATTCTATATCACACTCTCCACAGGAACTAAGTCAAATCTATTCTTCCCACTTTAAGTCTCTCATATCTCCTTTTCTCTTTCAGCTAAGGATTTTGCTTTTTAAATAATGAAAAAATATTTTTTTGAAAACAAGGTTAGATGTTCATAAAACATATAGGGCTGAAGCACATATTTATTACTTCAGGAACTTTTAGTTTTATAAAAAAAATAAATAACTTCTCTGCATAGAGAATTTTAAGTCTGTTATGATAATGATCTCTTCCTACACACACACACACACACACACACACACACACACACACACACACACACACACACACAATTGTACTTTTCCAGGGATCTCCTAATTAAACAGATTCACAGAGTTGGAAGAGATATCAGAGTCCATTTTGCTTGGAAAATTGAGATTATTCAACATAGACTCCATCTTCTATTCCCTTTATCTAAAAACCATTTGATATCACCTTCCAAACTCTTCTCCTTTCTCCCAGGCTCTGAAAAAGAGACATCCATCATTCCTGTCATGGGTAGTTCTGCTCTCTTCGTATCTGATCCCATTCCCTCTTATCTTCTCCAGCAAATTTACCCTCAATCAGCCTCTCCCTTGTCAAATCTTCAACCTCTCCCTATTGACTCCTTAGCTACTCACTTCAAATGAGTCCAAGTCTCCCCTATTATTAAAAAAAATCATGAGACCTTACTATTCCTTCCTACATCTATACATGAGATCTTACTATTCCTTCCTAAATCTAAACATCTAGCCTTAGCCTTGCCTATGAGTTTCAGTCCCATATAATTAATAATTACCTATTAGACATTTCAAAATGTATGTTTTGGGGTATTTCAAACTCAGCACATCCCAAACTAAATTCAACCATTTCCCCCCATCCCTTGTTCCTTCTAAACTTTTCTATTTCTGTGAAGTCACCAACTACATTACAGTGTAACATGTTTAGAAACTTGGCACTTATCCTAACTCCTTAATCTCCTCCCTTCAAATATCCAACATTTTCCCTAGTCTTGCTATTTCTAACATCACATTTCTCATATCTCAAATCCTTTTCTCCACTATTACCTGATAACCCCCATTACCCAGCCTAGATTATTGCAGTGGCCTCCTAAGTGGTCAGCCTGCCTCATATCCCTCCCTACTCCTACACAATTGCAGCCAAAGTAATTTTCCTTAAATATAGATCTGACTGTGAATCCCCTGCTTGGTTAACTTCAGTGGATTTTTATTGCCTGTAGGAAGTAAGATAAACTCCTGTATTTCTCCTCTTATTCTAAGTCCATATTTCCAGCTTCATTAAATATTTCCAGTCTACACTCTGCCATACAGACCAAATGGCTTTTTCTCTGCTCCCTATCCATGACACACCATCTGTCATTTCTCTGCATTTGCTCTAGTTATTACAAATATTTAGAATGAATCCTCTTTACTTTCACCTCATAGAGTTCCTCTCTTTAAGATATAGCTGAAGAGACATCTTCTAAATAAAGATGTCTTTCCAGATCACCCAACTGTTAGTAGTCTCCCTCTCAAATTATCTAGTATTTAACTACTATGTCTACTTTTGTATTTATTCACTTTATGTTCATGTCAAATATGTTGTTACATGTATTTGTTTTCTCCCTCATTAGAACATAAATTCCTTTTGAGTGTTATTGTTTCATTTTTTTAAAAATGTATCTCTAGGTCTTGGCACATAGTAGGCATATAATAAATTCCTGTTGATTGATTGATTTAAAAAGGCTTGCTTCATTTCTCTAAGAAAACAATGGAAAATGGAAGCTCATGTGGTGAAATGCAAGATGGGCTCTTTCTAGACACATTTACTGAAGAGTCATATGGAAAAAACTGACTCAAAGTGGGAAAACCTCCAAGGAAACAGTCATTAATCACACAGGTGTGGTCCTGAGAAAACAAATAAGGTGCACACCTGTGCTGCATCACTATCAACAATAATAAAAGTATGTCAGCGATGTGAATATTTAGTATTTCCACAGCAAAAAAGTTAGCCTTCTGGTCACAAAATCATATGAAAAAGAAAAAAAATATGCATGAAACCTCCTATGCATGAGGTCCATCCCCAGCAGTCTAGAAAGTAAGGGACAGAGATATAGTTCGCTGTAGACAAAGTCATATTTTGACTTTGTAGGAACCCAATGCCCTAGGATATTAGGTCAGAGTCCTAGTCTAGTCCTAGGTTTCTATCCTTTATTCTTTGTTCAAGCTATATTCATGAACTTTGAATAAAAAAATTACATGTGGATGCTGAGAAGGGTCCTGAAATTAGACAAATGATTTTATCAGTTGACAAATATTATTAGGGGAGAAAAGAAAAGTACAGAAAGCTATAAGAGAACACTCCTTCCACCTTCAAGGGAAAAAATGAAGTGCAAGTAATGAATCTCCATTTCAGTCTAAAGTCTTTCTAGCTCTAAAATCCAATGACTGAATGATGTATGTATAGTCTAATGAGGAAAGTTATGAAATGGCTCTAGGTAGAAAAAAGGAAATTAATGTAAATATTTAAATTATATCAGAAACATGTTGAAACAAAATATTTCCATATAAACTTCAATTATTCCTCTTGTTTGCCAAATTAAATGGCATGCTTTCTCTAGTGATACATCATATAAATAGTTAATCCCAGCTCCAAATTTATTCAAAGTTTTGTCTATTTTGTCAAGTGGGGCTTCTGTATGGGAATCTCAGTATGTCAGAATTAGGCTACAAGCATAATAATGAAATGTGCTATAATTCTGGGTTTATATCTCTTTAACTTTTACTACATAGTGTCAAGCATGTCTCTATGTGAAAGCAACCTCTTAATAAATACTATTTGATGAAGAATGATGATTATTCCCAAATTATCCCATACAGTCTCCTGAACTACAAATAAAGGTGTAAAAATTTTGAAAAGGTCAATGCAAGAAATGCTATGTGAATCGTAAAAAAGAGCCATTATTTTAGAGTCAGACTTTATTATAGAAAAAAATCTTATATTACATTATTAATGGAAACAGATACTGTGATTTTCAGACCTGAAGGAAAGAACATATGTACTCAGTGCTTCATCTTCAATGTTCAATCTGATAGGTTTTCATTATTAAAGATCCCCAAGAATTTTAGATTAAAAAATAAAACTGTTCACCAAATAGTACTCTATATGCTGAAGGCAGCTCTAAGGTAAGGGAAAAATCATCATTAATCAGACTGTTGGTGAGAAACTCCTGGACCTGCTTTGGAAGCCATCAGGCAATGCTCTCCAAATAATCAGCAAGTCTTTGAGGGTCCACAAATTGAAACAGTGGAAAGGTGAGGCTATGGGACAAAAATGAGCCATAGCCCCAGATTATAGGAAACATATAATTTAGTAGAAATGACTTAGTGGTCAAAAGTCAATATATAATGCATCTATTCCTTCACCAATAAGAAAAAAATGTGGCTCTTTGCAACAATGCTAAGATGCAGATATTTATGTCAAAGATCATATTGTCATGGAAACATAGTATTTTAACAAGGTCAAAGGACAAGGAGGATCATAGGATATAGATTAAAAGAGGGAGGGATCAAATGATATAATATATGTAGTTATGTGAAATCTTAATGGCTAAATAAATATTAATTATTGTTGTCATTATTGTTATATAACATCTTAGAGGTCATCTATTCATTTTACAGATGAGGAAACTGGTGCATTGCATACTAAAACTGAACTCTATTGATGTATTTTTTACTGGATTCCTTTGATGAGAAAACCTGTGTGATTTGAGGTTTTCAGTACTTCATAATTTTTTTCAGATGATTATTTATACACATATAATAGCCAGTTTTTTTTTTTAGTTTTTCTCCTTTAATTTTATTATTTTTATTTTTCTGGGGTATTTACCAACTTTCAGGACCAGTATGGGCAGGAAGAGAATTAAGCATTGTCATTCTTATATAGTTCATCCGGGCATGACAGTGTCAACAGGTTCTTTCTTGAAGGCTATGACAGCAAAGCACACTCTGGGGAAAGGTCTACTGATAAGGACAGAGTTTCAGTGATAGATCACATACTGATTGATGCTATGCACATCTATGAACCAAACTGAACAAAGTTCCAAGACTTTCATCTACCAAGAACCTAACCAAGATATGATAAATATTTCTGTTGACAGCAACTGATGATAACCTCCTGAGGTATGTAAGGGGTTAAAATCTTCACTACTAGGGGAAGAACTTTATGGGGCCTTTATATCCTAAAGTGCAGGTTATGTGCCCTTGGGGCAGAAGGGGTTATTTTGTTTTGTTCTGTTTTATGAAAGTCTGCTTTACAACTTCTATGATCTAGGTTTAGTTCTAGCTGAGTGTCTGTCCATTGTAAAATTTCAATATCTCCAGATAATTCTCTAAGCCTCTAAATTATTTTTCATCAGTAGCTGAGATCTCTATCCTGAGAATTCACCATGCCTGTGAAATCATAAATCAAACCAAAATAATAACAATAAAGCAATAGTAATACTTGTTGCATAACATAAAAGTGAAATAAGAAAGAATTAGCATCTATTTTAAGAATGACATTGCTTAATATTATAATGATAATACAATTGCTACAATTTGGGTTGTTTAACAAGCAAAGGACTCTAGAAATAGATACACTTTAAAAGCTATACTATACTTATTTGAGTTCTGGGAGACTACCAAGTGACTTAAATAGCCAGCACATTATATATTCTAATTTTGCAGTAGAAAACTCCAAATTTAATCATCTTAGGACAGAGCTGGAGAATCATGCCATGTGAGAGACACTCTTTTGTCATTAGGGAAATATCATTGTGAATATAAAATTTTAACAAGGCTAGACAGAGTGGGTAGAGAGGGGAAGTTGAAGAATATTTTATTCTACCTATTAAATTAGCAGATGTGTACAATTCACTAGATGCCTCAGCTAACTCTATCCATTTTTTCTCTTTTTGTTTCATTGTATTGTAGTAGCTTTTCTCTTCCTTTCTCACGCCAAAAAGGAAAAATAAATGAAGTTTGCATGTATGTTGATACACCACTATGATTTGTGTACTATACCATAATGTACTGTAATTGAGAGTCAGAGTTGTTCTACTGGAGATCATTTACAGGACCTAGAATACTTAGAGTCACACATGAATGTTAAAAACATAGGATGATGATGATGATGATTATGATGATGATGAAAATATACAGAGAATTTGAAAAACATGTTAAGAAAATTAACATATCTTCTGACTCTCAGATTATCTATTTTAAGATTGAGACTTCTGTTCTTCAATAGAAAATTGGAGGATATTTGGAGTGCTTTAGACTCTAGAACTATGATAGAGAACCTTTTAGAGACAAGTGCCCAAACTGTGACTCTCACATGCATGTTAGCCTCCCCCTTATCCCAAACAGGGGAGGGAAGAAGTGCTCCCATTGGACTGCTGGGGCAGGTGTGAGAGAGATGTGAGAAATGTCCTCAGGTGTGGTGGAGAGGGGGGAAAAAACAGTCCCCTCTGGCATGCATGCCATAGGTTTGCCAACACAGCTGTAGAGTTTTATTGAAGTCTCTGAGCTTTGCCTGGATGTGAGAAAGCTCTTGGTCTAAATTCCCCAATAAATAATAGCAAAGTTGCTATCAGATTCCTGGAAATGTTTATTCTAAATTCCTATACTGATATTGCTTTACCAAATTCAGTAGTTTGGTTATAACTGTGGGTGTATAATCTCATTTTCCTTCTGCTTAATCTCTTCATTTTTTTTTAGAAAAAATTCCACTGAAATAGTGCCTCCTTCAATAAGTGTGTCACCATTTTGAATCAGTATAATCAGACAATAAATAATAAATTCTGTCTCCATTTGTAAAGGGCTTTAAGCTTTTAAGGACCCTCAACTTGACCACACTGCCTTCCCACTGAGAAACCAAAATACTGCCTCTCTCCCCTGCCCCACTCTCAATGTCTTACCTGTAATAGGAGGTAAAATTAAGTAAAATAATCCTAGATCAAGATATGGAAGAAATCTCAGAGGTCATCTAATCTAAAGCAATCCAAGTAATCTAATCCTTCATTTAAAAAATGAGGAAACAAAGGTTCAGGGAGGCAAATGACTTGCCCAAGGCAGGATTTGAACCCAGGTCCTTTGTCTCAGGAGCCTACATTCTTCCTTTTGGAGGATTCAAATTTCTAAGGACTCTTCCAGCTTTTAAACTCAAGATATTCAGGATTTTATCTGTTTACTACAATATACATTTTTTTTATCTAGGCTATCTGAATTGGGCTGATCCCCACTATAGAAGAAGATAGCTGTCCTCAACTCTATAATCATTAGCTACATGGTAAAGAGAAAATTCTATGGAGATTTTCTTTCTCAACTTTTACCTTTATAGACAACATAATTCCCACAGTTATCATTCTCCTACCTTATACCAGAAAACTATTTGCAAAATGTGTGGTATAATATTACATAGTATGTCTGATCCTTTCTCTTAATCTTTTTTTTTAACTTTTTTTTTAAATTATAAACCCTTAACTTCTGTGTATTGACTTATAGGTGGAAGATTGGTAAGGGTAGGCAATGGGGGTCAAGTGACTTGCCCAGGGTCACACAGCTGGGAAGTGTCTGAGGCCGGATTTGAACCTAGGACCTCCTGTCTCTAGGCCTGGCTCTCAATCCACTGAGGTACCCAGCTGTCCCCATCTTAATCTTTTTTTAAAACATTTATTAATATTCATTTTTTGAAAAGTTAACATGGTTACATAATTCATACTCTTACTTTCCCCTACACCCCCCCCCCTGACTTTCCCCCTGCCCACCATTGCTGATGTGTATTTCCACTGGTTTTAACATGTGTCATTGATCAAGAATTATTTCCAAATTGTTGATAGTTGTATTGGTGTGGTAGTTTTGAGTCTACATCCCCAATCATGTCCACCTCAACCCATGTGTTCAATCAGTTGTTTTTCTTATATGTTTCCTCTCCTGCGGTCTTTCCACTGAATGTGGGTAGCGTTCTTTTCCATAAATCCCTCAGAATTGTCCTGGGTCATTGTATTGCTGCTAATAAAGAAGTCCATTACATTCTATTTTACCACAGTGTATTGGTCTCTGTATACAATGTTCTTCTGGCTCTGCTCCTTTCACTCTGTATCAATTCCTGGAGGTCTTTCCAGTTCACATGGAATTCCTCCAGTTTATTATTCCTTGGAGCACAATAGTATTCCATCGCCAGCATATACCACAATTTGTTCAACCATTCCCCAATTGAAGGGCATACCCTCATTTTCCAGTTTTTTGCCACCACAAAAAGTGCAGCTATAAATATTTTCATACAAGTCTGTTTATCTATGATCTCTTTGGGGTACAAACCCAACAATGGTATGGCTGGATCAAAGGGCAGGCATTCTTTTATAGCCCTTTGAGCATAGTTCCAAATTGCCATCCAGAATGGTTGGATCAGTTCACAGCTCCACCAGCTGTCCCAATTTTGCCACATCCCCTCCAGAATTCATTACTCTCCCCTTCTTTCATTTTAGCCAATCTGCTAGGTGGGAGGTGATACCTCAGAGTTGTTTTGATTTGCATTTCTCTAATTATTAGAGATTTAGAACACTTTCTCATGTGCTTATTGATACTTTTGATTTCTTTATCTGAAAATTGCCTATTCATGTCTCTTGCCCATTTATCAATTGGGGAATGGCTTGATTTTTTATACAATGGTTTTAACTCCTTTTATTTGAGTAATTGACCCCTGTCAGAGTTTTTTGTTATAAAGATTTTTTCCCAATTTGTTGTTTCCCTTCTGATTTTGGCTACATTGTTTTTGTTTGTACAAAAGCTTTTTAGTTTAATATAATCAAAACCATTTAATTTACATTTTGTAATTTTCTCTAATTCTTGCTTGGTTTTAAAATCTTTCCTTTCCCAGAGATCTGACAAGTAAACTACTCTATGTTCCCTCAACTTATTTATTATAGTTTCCCTTTTTATTTTCAAGTCATTCACCCATTCTGAATTTATCTTGGTATAGGGTGTGAGATATTGATCTAAACCTATTCTCTCCCATATTGTTTTCCAAATTTCCCAGCAGCTTTTGTCAAATAGTGGATTTTTGTCCCAAACGCTGGGCTCTTTGGGTTTATCATACACTGTCTTGCTGATGTCACTTACCACAAGTCTATTCCACTGATCCTCCCTTTGGTGTCTTAGCCAGTACCATATCGTTTTGATGACTGCTGTTTTATAGTACAGTTTAATATATGGTACTGCTAGGCCCCCTTACTTCACATTTTTTTTTTCATTATTTCCCTTGATATTCTTGATCTTTTGTTATTCCAAATGAACTTTGTTATAGTTTTTCCTAATTCAGTAAAAAAGTTTTTTTGGTAGTTTGATAGGTATGGTGCTTAATAGGTAAATTAATTTGGGTAGAATGGTCATTTTTATTATGTTAGCTCGTCCTACCCATGAACAATCAATATTTTTCCAAATGTTTAAGATGTAGTTTTATTTGTTTGGAAAGTGTTTTGTAGTTGTTTTTGTATAATTCCTATGTTTGTTTTGGTAGATAGATTCTTAAGTATTTTATATTGTCTAAGGTGATTTTAAATGGTGTTTCTCTTTCTACTTCTTGCTGCTCTAGTGTGTTGGAAATGTATAGAAATGCTGATGATTTATGTGCATTTATTTTGTATCCTGCAACTTTGCTGAATAATTTCTTTTAGTATGGAGTCCAGGTTTCTATTAATTTCTGGTTTTTCTGGAAGACCAATGATTCTCGGATTGTCTCTTCTAGACCTGTTTTCTTGGTCTGTCACTTTCTCATTGAGATACTCCTGTTTCCTTCTATTTTATCAGTCTTTTGACTTTGTCTTATTTGTTCTTACTGTCTTGAGAGATCATTAGCTTCTAATTGCTCAATTCTAGCTTTTAGGGACTGGTTTTTGGATAATCTTTTGGTTTTCCTTTTCAATCTGGTCATTTCTGGTGTTCAATTTGCTTATCAATTCATTTGATTTCTGAGCCTCACTTTCCAATTGCAAAATTCTGCCTTTTAAACTGCTATTTTCTTGCCAGATTTTGGTTTCCAATTTGCTTACCTTTTTGTTTGATTTGGGGTCATCTTCCTCCAATTGGGAGTTTCTGTCTTCTAACCTGTTTATTTCCTTTTGAGCTATTTCCCACCTCTCTCATCAAATCTCTTCCATCTTTCTCATCATCTCAGATTTGAACTCCTCAATAGTTTGTGGCCAGTTTTCATTATTTTGGGAAGATTTGGATATGATTACTTGTTTGTTCTCCTCTGCCGTTTGCTCTTTTTTTTCATCTGTGGAAAAGTTGTCAAGTGTTACAAATTTCTTCTTGATGATCTTTCTCTTTTGAGATTCTTGTCTCTGGCTTGCCATTGTTAGCCCTGCACCCTCTCAGGTTTATCCTCACACTCAGGGTCTGTCTGCACTCTTTAGGTTCCTGCGGTCTTAGTTGTTCTCAGGGTCAAGCCTCCTGGTGGTCCCCTTACTTGTTCCTCTGGCCAAGGCTCCTTTAACAGTCTCAGGGCATTGCTTCCACAGTTGTGAACCCCTTTTGCACTGGGTCCCCACTCAAAGTCCGTGCCTGAGCTCAAAATCCAAGTCCTCGCCTGCGCTCAGGATTTGTGTCTGGGCTTGTGTCCTCCCCCACACTTGTGCCTGCACTCAGGGTCTGAGCTCAAAGTCCGTCCGCATTCTTTAGCCTTTTGGGGTCTTAAGTCTTGCTCCTCTCAGGAGCAGGCCCTGGTGACCCCAGGTAGCTGCCAAGGACTTAATCCGTGCTCCAAACTTGCTCTAACTCTTGTATGTTGGCTTTGACACTGTATGCGGTATGGGGTGGTGGAGGGGGTTGCTCAGCTCACATTTTAGTGAGATCTGTTTCACCCCTTTATAGCATGGAAGTGCCTTGATTCCACATATCTCCAATGCTGTGCCCTGTTGTGGGGTCCCTTTGTTCCTCTGGATTTGTTTTTATGTCTTCTTGAGTCCTATATGTTTCAGTTAGGAGAGGTTAAGCAGCTGCTTTTTACTCTGCCGCCATCTTAACCAGGAAGTCCCAATAGTCCTTTCCCTTAATCTTGTTTAAAATGCAAATCCTCCAAATAAAGGTTTCCATAGATAAGGTGAAACAATGAATAATTATGATGAACCAATTATTCCAACATCTTATGTAAGAAAAATAAAAGGATCCCATTTCTTTGACTTGAATTACTTAGAGACTTCAATGACCTCCCTTCTTCACAAGGTATTTGTAAAATAAAATGATCATAAACTTGAAAACACTTTTAAAAAGGAAACACATAATAAGAAGCGGAAGTGTTAACATTCTTGTGATTTAATTAGCATTACTCCAAGTTTTTCACTTCCCTTTTTATCCCAATGTTTCAATAATAATAAATTTCATTAATAGGATGCTTTAAAGTTAACAATCATAGAGCTAGAAGTAGACATGACCTCAAAGACCATCTATTTTACTCTTTTCATTTTACATGTTAAGAAATCTAAAGAAGATTAATAAATATCCACAAGTCGCCAAAGGTATTTAGCATCAACCCTGGGCTTTGAATCCAGATCCTTTGAATTCAGTCATATTCAGAGTATAATACTACAGAATGATAGATAAATAGATTGATAGGTAAAGAGAGAATTTATTCATTTCACTTTACTCTTATACTCACCCCATGAGGTAGATGCTATTCTTATTCCCATTTGACAGAGGGGATTACATTAATAGGAAATACTTGGGTAAGGTTCTGAATTTAGGTCTTCATTGGACCTCCAGTACTCTGCTGAATGTGCTAACTAGCCTCAAATTAGTGTTATCAGCAAAGGTTTTCAGGATCTTTGCTCCATATGAAAACAAACAAACAAAACAAAACTCATTGATGATTCTTATGAGGGGGGTTAGGAATCCTTTGCCCCAAAGGGATGAGAATTCCCTTTGAAAAATGTTTTTATACCTTTAACTCAACTGGTATATTGCTTTGAAATACTTCTCTTTTGAGGATCCTTTCAGAGATTAAACAGGAATTATTCTAGCCATATTATTTGCTACACATAAGACCTTGGTCAAATTGCATAATCTCAGTGGTCCTCAGTTTCCTTATCTGTATAATGCGGAAGATGGATTCAATGATCTTTGAGGTGCCCTCCAGTTCTCAACCTATTCCTTACATCTGGCACTTATTTGAATTCTCCAAGATTGCACTTGTTGGGGATAGAGTTAAATTTTAGTAGGCACAGTAGGTCTTAAAAAATAGACATCTTGGAGAAGTCCAATAAATTTCAAATGAATGAATGACTTCCCAAATGAAAATAATTAAATAACACTAATGTTTACATAGAACTTTAAGATTTTTTCAGACACATGTGTTATATCATTTGATCCTTCCCCATTCTAAATCTATGATTTTCTGATTCTCCCTTTGCCCTGATCTTTTCACCAAAATACTTCTCTCCTATAGCAATTTGAAACTCAATAACATCATCTTCGTCCTAGTGCTTCTTCAGAAAGATTGATTTTTCCTTTCTGGTCGTGGCATTGTTGATATAGATATTAACCTCAACTACCAAGTGTTTTCTACCAAATTGTACATTCCTCAACATTAGGGACTATGCCTCTTTTTTGTCACATATTCTACCTTCCCAGTATTTCATATCTATGGACTCACAAAAAATTATTTGCTGATAATTTAGAGTTCATTGTATAAGTTTTAGGGAATGGAGGCATCCAAAGCCGGACCATGTGTCCCCCATGGATAGTCTGATTTCATCAGTTATAAAAGAAGCAATTAAGATTTAAGTTTCCCATAGTCTGCAGATTGCTGTTTAACTTACCACTTTGTCAGTTTTAACCTTTCAAATACACACACACACACACACCAAAAAAAAAAAAAAAATGAAGGTAAAAGAATTGAGGGACCACAATGCCTTGCAGTGTTAGTTATTTTTTCCCCTCAAGTAGACCCATTTGTCTGAGAAACAGTTCTCTTCTAGTCCTTTTCAGAATCTTATTCTCTCCTCTTATTTTAACAAGGAAAACATTCCTTCACATATGGGTGCAATCCATTAGTTTTTGCACACAAAAGTTATTTTATATCCTTTTCAGCAACAAAACTATCCACCTACAAAAAGAATTTCTTATACCCTTCATAATTTGATTCCATTTTTTTCTTTATACAAAATAACTTTTCTGCCCATTTAACAAACCACTCTTCATATATGAAAAGATCAGCAACTTACCAAAAAACCATATATTTAGAACTACGAGAAACATTAGTGTTATCTAGTCCAACCATCTTATTCATAGACGAAAAAGCTAATGAAAAAGAAAAAATAAATTACTTATCCAAAGTCACACAGTTTGTTAGGGAAAGAACTAACACTTAAACTAGGTTTTCTGGCTTTAGAACCTGCCTTCATCTTGATATGACTTCTGTGTGTCCTTCTGCACCAATGTGACCCCTGTTTCACCATAAAGTCTGGAAAATAAGAACTGCATTTGACCAAAATTCATCATGTCTAGTGTCATAGCAAATATAGAGGTGTAATAAATAGACATAAGGAGGGATAATTGGTTAAGAAATTTGATAAATCTAGTACAAATATCCTATAAAGGAAAACCCATTCTAGAAGTAACATTTCATGCGTGCTGATGCTGATAAATACTTAAAATCAGTATTTTTTTAGATTATCTTCAAATAAGTAGCCTCCTTGAGGGTTATAGAGTTGTGTTTTGTGAAAAATATGGAGGCACCAAGGATGTTACAATATAATCTAAATGGTTGTGGGTATACACACTGGGTTGTAGGAGAGACAGGACCAGGATGGAGAGATCAGAGTAAACAACTAAGCTGCTGATAACTGACAAGAATGTCATCAACTGTCACCAGCTCACCACTAGGCTAGAGTCTTAGAAACCAGCAGGCAAGGTAAAAGGTTTTAACAGGTTTAATTATGTTCAACTTAAAGGTGGGATAGGGAATTCTACACTAAAACCTAAACTGCAAAACCGCAGGGCAAGGGGAGGACTTTTCTGCTCTAATCTTAGTGATCTAGCAGGCAGAACCCAAAGGAGCAGTAATGGAGTCTCTGGGAGGCTGCATCAAACCTGGTTGCAGCCATGGTTTGACCAGCACAGCTAAGGGCTGAGGGTGGCTTTGGGGTTCTCACTGTAATCCACCGATCATCACAGGATGTCAAAAGCCAAGGTGGTCCAAGGTATCCAAGTAGAGATGGTGTGCTTGAGATGCTGTCCACCAGATCCCAAACTCCTCCTTCCCTTGGTGCTGCTCTGAAGTTCTTGTCCCCTTGCTAGATGCCACCACCACACAGGATCCCAGGGAAATCAGGATGCAGGGTGTCCTTAACTCTGAGATCTCCCAGGGCTAACAACAGTTTGTGCCAACCCCTAATGGAGTCTCTCTCAGGGCACAAGCACCTACTTCCTGCTCCTTCATTCCATCTTGGAATGCTCCAGTCCTTCCTGCTAGGTCAACCTTAATACTTAATTACTAACTAATCTTCCTCACAACAGCTTTGTTTTATCATTTAGGTCAAATGCTGGCTTGCTATTGCCTGCTTACCATTCCACTGACTATGCAGGGGTCTAGAAGAGCAAAACCTTAAAAACAGTCTCCCACTCTAACAACAACTACACTATTCAAAATGCATTAAGAAATCCTCCAGGGTGAAGTCAAAAAGACCTAGGAGATTCTTGGGGATTGGAGGATGTGAAGTGTATTGACAACCACCTGCATTATAATTCTTTCCACTTGACTGTTATTATTTTCATTTCCATTTGTCTTTTGCCTCCATAAATACTCTCTCAGTCCCATACAGGGGGATATTTTTCTATAGCCTGGCGGCTTCATTGATGCCTTACAAAAACCCAATCTGCTTCTGTGTATTGTGGCTATTCTTACTGGTAGAGGGAGATGCATTGATGTACATGATGTGGCTCATCTCTGAGAGGTGAGAGCAGCATACAAATGATTACATAAGTAGCCAACAAGGGGTAGCATTACCAGTGAAGAGAAAAATGCTTCAACCCAAAGGAATGAGTCTAAGAGTGAAAACTGTAACCATCTTACATTATGTTGAAGTACAGGCACAACAGTAGAGAATACAGTCCTATAGCTAGGATGAGCCAAGACTGAGAGTCCATCTAGGTATAAAGCATCTGGCAAATGTCCTCCATCTCTCAGGCAAAAGTGTGAGTTCACAGAACATACCTAAAGCAGGAAGGATCAAATGGATGTATACAGTCCTAAGTGTACAGAAACAGAGTCCAGATTTAGGAGATCTAAGAGTTAGTAATCATGCTATTAGCAAGAAGGCATAGTATAAAGAAGGGTCTTTTGAAATTGGAGTCAAAAAGCCCTGGGATCAAATCTTGCCTTGGACTCTTATAATTTGAGTGAATGTAGGGAAATCACTACTCTGTCTCAGGTTTATTACCTACTGAAAACAAAACAAAACAAAACAAAAAGCTGGGGTAAATGTGATAGAGGTGGGTTTCAGCTCTAGAACCATGACCAAAGATGGGGTTTGGATGTGATAGAGGAGGATATTTTTACTCCTTTTTCTGTACTCCTTGCTATACACAGACAGAAAAAACATTGAAGGTATGTCCTGGAAGTCAGAAAGAGATACAGAATTATTGTGTCAGTTTGTTTCTCTTTAAGGCAGGTTCACAGGGCTAGACATTCAATAGTAGGTTCATGTACCTGGTAGCCAGTTGAAAGAGATTTGGGGGCACATGGGACTTCGAAGCATCCATTAAATCAGTCTGTATATGTGTCAGCAAGTTGAGGTTTAACACTGTTCATAAAAGTAGGAGGTCTTCACCTGGGATTCTCTGAGGCTCAGGAGTATAAACACAAGATAGGATATAAATAGCCACTTCTTTTTTAGTTAGCTATAGTCATACCAACCCATCTACAATGAGGTACATTAGGAAAATAAAGGGAAAATATATGACTAATCAGTTTTTTTTATTTTTTCCCAAGAACAACAGCAATAATAACAATAACAATTTTCCCTACCTCTCTCCTTCTACCCTTTTCCCCCATCAAAAAAAATAAACAAAAACACTTGAAACAAATATGTATAAATAGGGAAAGGAAATTCCCACATTTGTCAAGTCTAAAAGTATATATCTCATTCTGAATCCTGAATCTATTACCTCTATCAACAGGTGGGTAGCATATTTCATCATGGGTGTTCTGGAATTGTGGTTGGTCACTGTGTTGATTCAATAAGTGACTTCTAGCTAGTACAGTGGATAAAGTACTATACTTGGAAACAGAAAGATTTCTATAACCTCAGGCAAACACTTGATGCCTCTTTGCCTCAGTTTCTTTATCTATAATATAGGGCTAATGATAGTACCTACCTCCCAAAGTTGTTGTGAAGACTAAATTAGATAATATTTGTAAAGTGCTTAGTACAATAACTGGAACGTAGAAAGTGGTATCTAAATGCTAGCTATTAGTATCTATTATTCATAATTATTATTATATGATCAGAGTACTTAAGTTGCTTTTGAAGTTGTTTGTCTTTACAATGTTCTTATTATTATATAGATTATTTAGGTTCTCATCATTCTGGTCAGTTCAATCCCAGGTTTTTCTGAAACCAGCCATTTCATCATATTCCATATTCCTTTCATCATAGTACTTTCTTATATAGAATTGATTTATTTGAAGAGACATAGCAGGTCTCTTATTTCCTATAATAAAATTACCTTCTAGCTTACTAACAAATCTAAGACAGAAGGGCAAGGGCTAGGCAAATGGGGTTAAGGGACCTGCCCAAGATCACACAGCTAGTTAGGGTCTAAGTCCATATTTGAACCCAGCTCCTCCCAACTTTGAACCTAACACTCTAGACCTAGCTGCCCCTGGAATCACATTTTTGATAAGTTATCATTTTCCAGCTAGAAGAGTTAGGCTAGGTCTTTAGCATCCAGTATCAAGGAAAGACCTCACATTAATGATATGACTTGTGTTGTAAGAGGTATTGACCTTTACTGGTTATTGGTATTGGTATTATCAATAATTGTTACTGATGTGGACTGGCTCTTGAGTTTGACCATTAAGAAAAAATAGCTGCTCAAGCAGTTGAAGGAAACTCCTGGTCAGGCTGATTCTGTAAAATCTATTTATTATGCCTATTAAAATTTGTATAAAAGGGAAAGTAAAAGGAAAATAAGTATTGATGATATTCCCTATAACTAATGAATTCTAATCTACAACCCCCAAATCTTCCTTGCAAGAGAAGCCTTCTTGATCACCAAATGGCAATCCTCTGTAATCTATACTGTCTAACTAAAATATAAATTCTAACTTACTAAACCTAGTTCCAAAAAATTATGAACTTAACATTTATTGAGATCTGCCAACTTCCTTTCTCTTCAGCCAAAGAGCAAACTCTGCCTGTCAGAGTAACAAACTCTTCTCCCAGCAGTTGCCGTCTGGTGCCACCAGAGGAGTTGTGAAGAACTACTCAGTAACTCTACTGCTCTCTGATCAGACACCTTTTTGACTCCTTCAAAATCAAGATGTTTCAAATCTTCCACAACTTCTTCCAGGCTGATCAGAGGAAAGCCAGGAACAACCAACCTCCAAGTCTTTGTCCCAGAAGTGGTGTCATTTCCCAACTGATGCTCCCAAAGCACACTGCAAAATTCTCTTCCTCCAACCTCATCACAGTTCCATGGCAAATCTTAAAGTAACACTAGGAAGTCTCAAATCACCTTTATAAACCCTATATCTGACTACAACGTATTCTAAATTAATCTAATTACACTTACAATTATCATTACACTTGCCTTCCCTAGACTGGTGGGAAAGGATATTTATAATAAAGAACTCAATACCATGTCCTAGCTTAGAAGTTCCCAGGGGAACACTATTACACCCTGAGGACCTTTACCTAAAGTATGGATCTTAGTGGTTTTCTTTCCCATTGGGTTAGAATCTCAGCTTGCACCAAAGAGACATGCTGGATCTTTCTGTATCTGGGTCCCAATACTGGTAAAGACAGAAAGTAGTGCTAGTTTATCTATGAATAACAGGAAGAAAACTAGCAACCAACCTGATTTAGTGTAATTAGGAGGGAAGGTAGACTCCTGGTGAGAAATAAAGAAAAACTAAGCTAATTAGCAAAATAGAATAGAGTATCGTTCCGGGGCTCCCTTTGCCTCCATTATAAAGCAATAAGGGTCTTAGGAGAAAACAGTATAATTTCAGTTAGTAAATATATTTTATGTCTATGTGTAGAGTCAACATTGACATAAGCCATCATAAATATGGCAAAGGATAAAATGTTGTTTAATCATATCCAACTCTTTGTGATTTCATTTAAGATTTTCTCAACAAAGACAGTGGAGTGCTTTGCCATTTCCTTCTCCAGCTCACTTGAAAGATGAGGAAACTGAAGCCAAAAAGTTTACATTGCTAATAAGTATCTGAGACTAGATTTGATTTCAGGAAGTTGAATCTCTCCTTGCTTCAGAGGCACTACTCAATCCACTGCATCATCTATCTGCAAAGGATAGTGTGCTATAGGGAAAAGGAATCCAGTTCCAGAGTAGATGTCTTAAGTTCAAATTCTACCTCTGATGTGTATAACCTATATGACCCTGAACAAAATGAAAAGATTGCATGAGGTTCTCTGATGTCCTTTCTAGCTCTAGAACTCATAAACCTAGATATGTGAGAATCGACTTAGGATAGAATCAACCTGGCCACTTTAAAGCCCAAAGGGATGTAACTAAGAAGCTTAGCACTTGAATCTTTATCCTTTAAACAACAGATTTTGCAGAAGTTAGTAGTCCAATTAAGCAAAACAATATTTATTTATTAAGAAACCACTGGTTACAAGATGCTAAGAATATAAGGATGAAAAATGATATAACCTCTATCCTTAATGGACCTTAAAAGTGGTGGGGAGATTTTAAATATGTACAGGTTAAAGTATAAGACAGAATTTTAATAGTACAAAGTTCTAAAGTAGTGTGAGAAATTGGAGGAGGAAAATATTATTTTCAGATGGTATGATCAGCAAAGACTTCCACTGTACCATTCTGCTGCCCAAAGTTCTCTGGATTACCACAGAAGAAAAACAAAATCTAGGAGAATTTGGTACTAAATCACATAGTTCATACATTTTGTATTAGATGAAATTGTGTTACTGTTGTTTTTTTCTTAAGAGAGGAGTTTATTTGAATTGGCGTATGATAATTAACTTGGAAAAATAAACTGTAATTCTGTCTGTTAAAGTTGACTTTCACATGATTTGAATCCATTCAAATAACTGGGCAGATAATTACTTAAGACATTTCTGTAACTGGAAAAAAAAGGTTTCCAAACATTTACACATGCCCAAGTTCCCCAAATTATAGATAATAATAATGAAATATAGAACGAATAAATCTGACATGCAGTTCTCTAAAATAAGAAGTCCTTGGGGATGGATTGTTTCCTGGAGTCTTTGGGTCTGGCTTTCTAAAAAAAGTAATAATTATTTTTAAAAACAAAATACTTGATAAATATATAATTGGAGTGCTTCTGACAACACAAAATGTGCCTTGTCTTCATTTTGAAAAAAAAGAATTATATTTTTAAAAGGCCAAAAGTACAGATTGAAAATATTCCTTAAAATTCTTTTCATTTTCCACTGGATCTGACAATCCTACACAGGTGAAGAAAGGGAATAAGCTATATGCATCCTGGGATCAATTTGTCTCTTTGTTATTACTAGTGAAATTAAGTTGACAAATGAAATTTCCCAGAGATTTTACAAAGTATACACAAAATACCTATAATTTTTCTCATTGTTTAACTTTTCATTGCCTCTTAGGAAAAAGAATTGGATACTCTTTGCAAACAAGGACCCAAATAAACTATCAATGTGCAACAGTCACAAAAAATTGTAACTTCAAGAATTTTAAACTTCAAAAAAACATATATGACAATTTGGAGGAAGGAACCTTCCATCACTAACCAGTTTGCTTCTATTTTCTCCTTCATGTCTCTGATGTTTTCCATAATTGATCTCTTCTTTCTTCCTGATTACCTCTTTTGGGTTTTTTTTTGATATTTTATATATAAGGTTTCTTCCTACTTTTAAGATCGCTAACCTTTATCTGCCTTCTTCACCTCTTCTTCATCTTTAAAGCAGGGACTAGTCCAGTGTTCTTTTAAACACCAGAGTGTTCTGCTCTTGTTACTTTTTGTTTTTTACTCCTTTGGCAATTTTATCCACTCCCAAGTGATTTATTATCATCTCCATATAAATAATTTCAAAATCCATATGTACCCCTATTTTCTCCTTTGTGCTCCAGAACCACATTTCTAACTGCCTGTTGAATGTTTTCACACAATTATAGAATAATATGTACTTTTTATTTAAGGTTCTTTTCATATGGAGCTGCTTAGTGCAGGAAGCAAATTTTCATTGGAAGGAAAAAAGTTATTTTAATCATCAAAGTATTTAAATGTTACCTCTGGTAGAGATGAAGATTTTGACTCCAAATACCAGTAGAATAAGAACGTTGTTGTCATTGTTGAATTGCTAATTTATGTATATGAAGAAGAATTGCTCTTTGATATGATTTGAAGTTTTAGATAGGAAATGAATTTTGGACTTAACATAAGGACTCAAATCCCCTTTTGTTCAGTGTAGAATGTATCCTTACTAGTGTATGATGTTAAAAAGTAAAGGCAAAGATCTTTTATTGATTGATAACAGGAGCTTGAATAGAAAGAAACCTGGTTTAAATGAACAGAGAAACCTCGTTCTAAGAACAGAGAAATTATGCTGACTCCTTCAAAACAATAGATCATTATGAATACCTTAGCTCACTTGAAAATACATATTTTGTGACTAAAAAAGAAAAAACTAAAACATAAGCAGTCATAAACATTTGGAAACTGAGTCATGATTACAAAAGGGCTATCAATTTGATGTGTAAGAGAAATATGAAGAGTTGTGACTTTGGATGAAGGCTGAATCACTAAGACAAGTTTAAGCCATTCAAATGGATAGGAAGCTGGGCAGCTGGGTAGCTCAGTGGATTGAGAGTCAGGCCTAGAGATGGGAGGTCCTAGGTTCAAATCTGGTCTCAGATACTTCCCAGCTGTGTGACCCTGGGCAAGTCCCTTGACCCCCATTGCCCACCCTTACCACTCTTCCACCTATAATCCAATATACAGAAGTTAAGGGTAAAAAAAAAAAAAACAAATAGATAGGAAGCAGGGAGAAGGAACTGAAAAGAAGAAATTAAGGAATTTAAGACTTGGCAGGAGGCACTGAAAAGCTTCCTTGTCAGAGGTATGGCTCTCAAGCAGTCTACTGCCAGAAGATTTTAGCTGAGTGATTCTTGTCTAGTGGGAGAGAGAATCTTCTTCATTGAACCATTTGTCCTTAAGCTTCACAGACTTGGAGTGAGAGGAATCTTCTCAGAAGAGGGTTTGTTGCTCTTTGCTGCCACCTCTGGTATAAGAAGCAAAAGTAGAGAAGTGTTATAGGTGCTTTTGGATCTGGCTAGGTTGGTTTGTTTGGTTTGGGGAACATGTTGCTCAGCTCTGTTGTAATGAGCTCTGCTATTATTGAACAATACATTGTTCATCTGAGGAAATGTGTAACTGAGGAAATGCATCTGAGGAAATGTGTAACTGGATTGGTTAATTTGTAGAGTCTAGAAAAAGTCTTGCTAGGCTTCAAGAACTTTTATTCACATTAAGCTAATACTTTCTGAATGCCTGTTTGAGGGTGATGGAAAATTGAACAGGCCGATAAGTCCTAAATTTTAATAAAGATGAGGAATTATTGCTGGAGATTGGTGAGGACCAACAATGATGCAGAGAGAAGAGAAGCAGTTTCATATAGTAATTTTGTTACTGTATAATTGGAATTTGGGAGACGCCATACAGGTGTGGTCTAATGATTTTATCAGCATGGCCATGGCTTTAATTAAACTAGTAATTTCTATAATTATATCAGTCTTTATTATTTTTAATCGTAACATACTGAGTGATCAGTGACATCAAAGCCTGCTGTCCAATGTTATGAATTACCTTAACTATAAGAGTTTACCTTACTTGTATGCTACCCTGGGGGAGTTCCTCTTAAGTTTGTACTCATCTTCATTATAGATGTTGAGTGTGTTGGTGGGAGAATTTGATCCAAGTTTATAGATTTCAATGTAAATTAGAGTATATTTTAATATTTATACATTGACTTTAATATTAGTATCTATTATGTTATAATTTCTTTTGTCTTTAAGAAACTACTTTTGTTTAAGATCCAAAAGTATAATTATCATAAATAACTTGTAAAGGTATATGATTATATAATTATACATGTATAATGATATAATTATATGTAAAGTTATATATGTGTATAAAATAGATATATAAGTAGAATGATCTAATTATGAATGAAGATATATATGTATAACATATTTATGCATGTATACTACTGATATAATTATATTGTTACACATGAATATATAATTATACTGTTACACATACATGTATACCTAGATATTTGTATATATGTGTAACTATATATAAAGTGTCTATTTTGAATGGCTGGTTGTATGACAATCGGTGGATAAGTATGTAATCTTATGAATGGCTAGTTGTAGAGATAGAAAGTATATATAGTGAGAGATCAAAAGCTACCACGGGGAGCAGAAGTGTACTTCCCCTTAAAAAAGTTATCCTAAGACCCTGAAAGAACTTAACTATAATCATGTGGTGGCAGTCTGTTTTTGAGAATCAAAATTTTCTATTGTGATGGCAGATTGCAAGGGAATAAATCAAAAGCAGAGTTGACATTGGGAGTTGGGGGGTTGACATGTTCCATGTGAAAGAGGTAATATTTATATCAGTACCACATGAAATGGGTAGGTGATGATTCCATATCATTTCACACATTATTCAGGATATCATAACAATTCACTCCCCTCACCCAGCCATTACATTTTGATGGCTGTGGAGAAGGAAAGTTGGAAGAGAGGGTTGCCAAATCCACCATAATGACATTATTATTATTGCATTAGAACTTCAAACATATGAGTTCTGAGTCTGCTCCTCTCTGCAGCCTGATTCTCAGTTGCCAGGTACAGTTCTGTCTTTAATTCATAGTCAGTTCTTTTCTCTAGTACCAGATAACAGATCCCTCAAAGCTAATTCCTACCTGGAATGCCACTCTTCTCTGTGTCTGTGGCTCAATTCTGTCTCTGCTCCTAGCTGGATGCATCTCAATTATGCTTCGCACTCTTTTGAAAAAATCTCTGGGTAAACAATCTTTTCTTTTAATGGTATCCAGGTTAGGGGCACATCTTTCCCCAGGAAATACCAAATTCTCCTTCCATTTCAACCAGGTACTTTTTATATACTTTGTAAAAGGATGGAATTATGTGTACTTCATCTCTGTTATTTGCCTTTATTCTCTGTGATTACATCAATTAGCTGAAGGGGGAATGAAACATAAATTCCTATTCCCTCAAAATACACACACACACACACACACACACACACACAAAATAATCATCACTGATTGTAATCTTCCTGATGTACCATTCTAACTAGTCCTCTATTCAGTGAGTCTGTACTACCTATATAATGAAGTATAAACTCCTGACTTCAATATTCCAGTATCCTATAATTAGCATACAAAATACCATTTAAGTCTTATATCACCTCTTTTTAAATACTCTATTTCCCTTTTTTTGTCCTTATGTCCCAGGGAAGATTTGCTCACAACAGAATTGCTCTTCCTCTTATCCCAACTCCAACTGTTGAAGTTTTAACTCTTTTGAGGCCCAATTCAAATGCCACCTCGGAAAGACCCCATTGACATCTTTTCAATTTTCTTTTAAATTAGTTGAATTAGAAGACAGAGCCAAGATGGCAAATTAGAGGCAGCAATTATCAGAACTCTCAACATTCCTCTCTAAATAGCTTTAAAATAGTTCTTCAAATCCAATTTTGAAGTGGTAGAGTTAACAAAATCTCAGGGTGAGACATTTTTCCAGTGTAGGAAAACTTGGAGGTTGGAAGAAGACTTCTTGTGACACATTAAACATTAAATTTTGGCATGTGGAAGCTAATAATTCTGTCTTCTCAAGGAACAATAAAACAAAGTCAAAGAAATGAAAAAAAGAAGAAAATGTGAAATATCTCACTGGGAAAAATAGCTGACTCCGAAAAATAAATTGAGAAGAGAGAATCCAAGAATGATTGGACTACCTAAAAGCCATTATTGGAAAAAAAAACCTTAACATCACATTTCATTTATATAGGAATATATATAATTAAATAGGATATATCAAATTATTTAGGGATATATAACTAACTTGCTATTTTAGCTCCAAATGGTAAAATAGAAGTTGAAAAAATTCAACACACACCTTCTCATAAAGACACCAAAATGAAAATTCCCAGGAATGTTATAGTCAAATGTCAGAGCTCCCAGGCCAAGGAGAAAATATTGCAAGCTGTCAGAAAGAAATAATTTAAATATCATGGAGCCACAGACAGGATCACAAAAGATTTAGTGGCTCCCACATTAAAGGAGTGCAAGTCGTGGAATATGATATTCTGGAAGGCAAAGGAGCTAGAACTATAGCCAAGAATAACTTACCAGCAAAACTGAGCATATAAGGGATATTTAAATTAATAGAGGACTTTTGAACATTCCTGATGAAAAACCCAGAGCTGAAAAGAAAATATGGCATTCAAACAACATACTGAAGAGAAGCTTAAAATAGGTAAGCATGAAAGAAGAATCATAAGGGGCTCAAAATCAAACTGTTTACATTATCATATGGGGAAATGATACATGTAACTACTAAGAATTTTATCATTTTGGGGGTAGTTAGAAGGAGCCTACATAGGCAGTGAGTATGAGTATGAGGAGACTGTTGGGATGAAGGCCTAAAATATAAAGTGAAGAAGAGAGTGAAAGGAAGACACTGGGAGAAGAGGGAAGAGAGAGGCAAAATAAGGAAAATTTCAATGCACAAGGAAGAGATTTTATAGTGGAGAGGGAAATGGAGGAGGATGGTGGGCAATGCTTAAAACTCACTCTCATCAGAAATGATTAAAAGAATGAATGTATATACACACATATTCAGTGGTGTACATAAATCTATCTTACTCAAAAGAAAAACAGGATGATAAGGGAATAAAAGAAAAAAAGGGTAATAAAAAAGTAGGTAGGTTAAGGGAGGTAGTGCTCAGAAGAAAAACAGAATTTTGAGGAGGAATAGGATAAAAAGAAAAAATAGAATGAATGAAATGGGATAGAAGGAACCATAACTATGAATTTAATTGGGATGAGCTCAATCATTAAACAAATGGATAGAGCAGAATGGATTAGAAACCACAATCCAACAATGTGTACTTTACAAAAAACACACATGAAACAGAAAGACACTCACAGAATTAAAATAAACATTAGAACAGAATCTAATGATTCAGATAAAAGGCATGGTTATGTGAGGGGGTGAAGGGAGGTAGGTAGAAAGGAAGGATGGATGGAAGAAAGGAGAGAGGAAAGTGGAGGAAGGGAAAGGAAGGTAGTGGTCCCCAGCCCCACAGGTGAAAATTGACCAGAGAGCCCTTCAGGGCTTAAATAAAAGATCAGAGAGCAACTTAGGGTTTAGAATAATTAGGTTTTATTTAAATTAGAAAAGGGAAGGTCTAGGGAAAATTAGGAGGTAGATAGAAGGGAAAAAGGCATCAAGAGAGAGCTCAGGATCCCAGAGCCTCTGAGCTCCAGAGAGAGCAAAAAGGAGCCAAAAACCTCTCTTATAGTTTCTCCAACACCTCCCATAAAGGAAGTGGGAGGTATCAGGGGAAGTTGTAGCAGGGAGCCCTGGGAGTTGTAGTCTCTCAGGGCTTAAAATAATTTTAAATGACACATTTCTCCCTCTGTGATCCTTTGGGAGACCAGTCTCCACAATGGATCATAAAAAACATAAATAAATTGACAATTACAACAAAATAAAGGGTATATACATCACTACAAGGGGAGAATGACAACAATTTTTACAATAATGAAATCAAATACTTGGCGCTTCTTTTACAAAAATATTCAGGGGGCAGTCCCCTTCTTTCACAACAAAATATATATAAAACAAACGCATTTAAGCAAAACAGGTGAATTTAACAAAACAAATGAATTTTAGCAAGAAAAATGAATTTTACATCAGACGAATTGAAACCCCACAAAGTTCAAAATTTTTCACATCTGGTTGCTCTCTTAGGCTCCTGGATCAGCATGCATTCTCCATGTTGTCTTCATGGGCATCTCCATTTGGATTCTAGGAGGTAGTAAATCTCTTTTCCTAAAATAACTTAAACTCTCCATATGAAATAAAAACACATTCCCCCGCTAAGGAGGATAGAAAGAAACATTGAAATCACAAAGTGATATATGGCTTAGGCAGGAGGCATATGAATCACTGCCAATCAAATTCATCAGAAAAATTAGCACAAAAAAAAAGCCAAATAACTAGTGGATGAAAAATTCTAAACATCCAATTCTAAATTTATATGAAAAAAGTTCTAAATAAGAAAAAAGAAAATCATACTAGGCCTTTGAAAAACGTCCAATTAAAGCAATTCATGTTTGACATCATGCACGTACCCACTTAGCAGCCAGGACCACAGTCAACAACCATAGTAAGAAATTTAGAAAAAAGGGACTAGATTTTTATTTTTTGGTCTAATATTTCATCATTTCTTCTTTCCTTCTTTCATCATTTCTTCTCCAGGACAGAATACAGAGCCAGAATAGCCAATTGTTAGGTACTTGATATCAATTTTCACAAGGAGTGTGATTCAAGGAGTCCTATGTCTTAACATATGTTAAGCATTGCAACCTCGATTCTCACACTAGGTTCAAGTGCTTTTTATTAGCTTAGAAGTCTCAGCAATCCCAGAAGGTTTGGTTTCTCTTTTTGACCTATGTGCTCTTTCATCATCAAGCAGGTAAGGTACGTGCTTCTTTGGCACTATATAGGTATCTGTGAGTCTTTGGCCCTGTATTGGTAAAATCTGTGCTCCTTTGTTGATCCCATTTCTTTGAATCAGGCATGTGTGCAAAGTCCCATATTAGTTAAATACTAATGGCAGTTTCAGTAGTCTAAGGCTTTTGGGCAGACAGTTACAGTTAAAACAAATGGATATACTAAACCTACACTAATCTAATAATCAAAAACTCTTTCAATTTAGATAATGTGTGCTTCAAATACAAAAATTGCACATGCAATTATAAAAAAAAGTGCTAAAAATTCAATATATATACCTCCAATAGTTAGTGACAATGAGAAAAAAATATCACTTAAGGAGGGGTAGAATATAAAGGCTCTGACCCAAGAATTTAGATGCATTTCATCTTAGCTTAGCCATGATCTGTAAGAGGGGAAAATGGGAATTATTATGGTTGGACTAGATATTTAAGTTATGGTTGCCAGGAATCAATTAACTTAATTTCAAAATAAAATAGACCCAAGTCAGGATGACTTTTATGGTAGTTTATTTACAATTAGAAAGGTTGAAGGTAGGGAAATTGAGAGAGAGAAAGTCTGGCCCTGACCAGAGGCCTGAACCAGTTAGGGATTTAGAGGCCCCAGCAGAGGGGTACAGAGGTAAATTAAACAAGGCTTTTAGCCACAAGTCCTCCTCTAAGAAAAGAGGCCTCCTTGAGGCTAGAGCCTCCAGAAATGCCAAGGGAGGGGAAAGAGATTCAGCCTAACTTACCCACGACAGTTCAAAGGGAAGCAATCTGAGGTCTCACCAGAGATCCTTCCACATCAAGTTCAAAGCGCGAACTCCCCCCCCCCCCACCTCCACAGGAAGTTACCATCATATTTAAAAGATAGCATCTTTCATCACTTCCTGCATCCACCTTCAATTTCAAGTGGACAAATGACAGCCTCAACTCTGTTTTGGACTATCCAGGGGGCAGTCCCTTGTTTTTGATTTGTTACTTACTATCATGTGTGGGTCACAGACCTCCCCCTTTCCACTTAATTCTAAGTTGGGTGGGATGACTATTCCTGGTGGCTAAAGTCTAAGGAATGAATGAGGGTGAGCTAATTCCAACTACACATCCACAGTGTGAGTGCAAATGAGGTAAAACAATGGAGTCATTGAAGAAAATACAAAAATTTCACAAAAAGCTCAAAATGCAAATCAAGTTAAATTCAATGCAAGTCTCCTAATATAGGTAATATATGTTCAAATCTTTCAAAATACAAGTTTTCCAAATCATCAATACAAAGCAAGTTGTTATGGTCTTCCATAAAGGCACATGTCAATTACCAGTTGGCACAAATAAAGATAAGGGGGTAGACAAGCACTGTATTCTAAATCTGCTTCTCCTTCTTTTCTCTCTGAGTATTTCAGGAACAACCTTGCAAAATTTGGAATCAGATTTTTGAATTGTATGCTCCTGAAATTTTGAATCAGATATTTGAATTGGATCCTCCTTTTTCAGTGCATCATGCATAGAGTATTTGAAATTGTCCAAATAGATTTGTACTGCTGCTTGGATCTGGGCCTATTTCCTATTTGTAGGATATATAAATAGTTTCCTATTTGTAGCCTTCTGCATGTTATTGGAAATTAAAAAATCAAAATTTCCCAGCAGCATCAAAAGGAGGATATATTCAGAAACCATAAAGGTTTCAATTTGGCAAAAGCCAAAAAGTTTTCCTGTATAGAAGCAATCATATTGAGTGGCTTCTATTGATTGATTGATTGATTTAGGTAGCTCCAATTCTTTATTTATTTGTTCATTCAGTATATTTATTTATTTATTTATGATTTTTTATTTATTTAGTTAGTTTAAGCTGTAAAAAAATATATTCTTTTATTTGTTTGCTATATATTATGTATTATTGATGCTGCCTCTAGTTGCAGTAGGACTGCAGTTTAGCAGAAAAAAGGGAGAGGGAAACACGCTGAGTGCTCAGTGCTGGCCTCTAGTGGCCAATATTCAGTAACACAGGAGGAGGAGAATTACAGATTTAAAGCTGAAATGGACAAAGCTGAAATGGACAGGAAGCCATCAGGCTGATAATCAAGGTAAGTGGAATGTTTTAGTATTTGGGGGTTTTTAGTGGTGCTTTTTAAAAAGGCAAAATCTCTCCAGAGGGAGGGATTGGAGCTAATACGAGGCAGTAAGGAGTTAGAGAATTTAGGCTGGGGTGGGTGGAAGGCAGAGAGGGACTGGGGTTTTCCAGACCCCTGCTGGTTTTTGCTGGCCACCCCTATGCTGGGTTTTAGCCCAGCAAGGGTGAAGGGGATTAGGGTTAAGGCTCCTGGGCTGGGGTTGGGGGGGTCTGGAAACCTGATCTGAAACCTGGGCTGAGGCAGAGGAGCCTGGCAGGGATTCAGTAGGGGAAGGGACCCCCGTTGGGCTGGGTTTTGGTGAGAAAACTTCACTTACCCTTAGGCAGTAAGGCAGGCAGGATAGTCAGCAGATAGGTAGGTAGGTTCAGGTCTGATGTGTTAGCCAAATAAATGTAAGGGGATGAAGGGAAGAAGGTAGGGAGGAAGGATGGATGGGAGAAAGGAGAGAGGAAGGTGGAGGAAGGGAAAGGAAGGGTTCTCCCAGTCCAGCAGGAGGAAATTGACCAGAGCCCTTGGGGCTCAAATAAAAGATCAGAGAGCAACTTAGGGTTTAGAATAACTAGGTTTTATTTAAATTAGAAAAAGGAAGGTCTAGGGAAAATTAGGAAGTAGATAGAAGGGAAAAAGGCGCCAAGAGAGAGCTTAGGTTCCAAGAGCCTCTTGGCGAGAGAGCAAGAGGGAAGAGGCACCAAAAATTTCTCTCTTATACTTTCTCCAACACCTCCCACAAAGAAAGTGCTGGGTGAAGTTGTGGCTGGGAGCCCTGAGAGTTGTAGTCTCCCAGGGCTTACAATAATTTTAAATGACACTGTGATTATGACCTCGGACAAAGCAAAATAAAAAAGCTATAATTAAAAGTGTTAATCAGGGAAAATATATTTTTCCAAAAAATACCATAGACAATGAAGAAATACCAAAAAATTTTACAGCATTTTTTTCTAATGAAGGCCTCATTTCTCAAATATACAGGGAACTGAGTCAAAGTAATAAAAATAAGAAACATTTTTCAATTAATAAATGGTCAAAGGGTATAAAAATAGTCTTCAAAAGAAGAAATCAAAGCTATCCATTTGTGAAAAATTATTCTAAGCTACTATTGATTAGAGTAAATGCAAATTGAGACAACTCTGAGGTACCACCTCAAACCTATAAATGATATATGCTAGAGGAGAAGGAGGGGAAATAACTACACTAATATATCGTTGGTATAGAAGTGAATTGGACCAGTCAATCTGGAAGACAATTTGGAACTATGCCCCAACTGTGAGTACCCTACACTGAAAAACACCATGATTAATTCATGTCTTAAAGGTATCAAAAGAAAAATGAAAAGGATCCATATGTACAAAAATATTTATAGCAGGTCTTTCAGAGGTGGCAAAAAATTGAAGTTATGCTCATCAATAGGGTAATGAATGAACAAATTGTGGTGTAATATTGTGATGAAGTATTATCATGGTATAAGAAATGAGTGAGGTGGTTTCAGAAAAACATGGCAAGATTATATGAACTGATGCCAAGTGAAGTGATTAGAACTAGGAGATCATTGTGCATAGTAATAGCAATTTAATGATGATGATCAACTATAAAAGACTGCTTACTCTATTTAATACAATAATCTAAGTCAATTATAAAAGGACTTGTTCTGGAAAAATACTATTCATCTCCAGAGAAGGAAATGATGAGTTCTGAGTATAAATTAAAAGATAATTTTTTCTCTTATTTTTTCTTGCTCTTTTATCAGATGACTAATATGGAAATATGTTTGCATGATTTCACATTTATAAATGAGAGACTGTTTTTCTTCTCAGTGACTGAGAAAGGGTAGGAAGGAGGGAGAGAATCTAGAACTCAAAACTGAAAAATAAAATGTTTAAAATAAATAATACTATTTTAAAAAGTTTTTTTAAAGCATCTCCTATGAGAAAATAAAAACTTCTAAACACAGAAACCCCTGCTTTCAAGGAACTTATCTTCTGATAAGAAAGAAAATAAGTATAAATAAAATGAATTTATAGGAGATGCAAGGGAACCTTAGTGGTTATTGATGGAGATGGGAGATGGGGAAAGAAAATGAAAATAAATTAAACATTAAAAAGTAGTCAGAAGAAAACAAAAAGAAGTTTCAAAGAGGATATAGGAAAACTCAACAATTTTGTTCTGATTGTGTTTAATTTAATATACATTTTTAAAATGTACCTAAAATAAAATTATAGTGTCACATATAATATCTTTTGTTCTTCTATATATGTTGATATTTTAATGATTTTTATATTCTTTTAGTTTCTAATAAAATTTTAATTAGTTGATATTCTTTTCATATGTGGGTTAAAGCATCTAGATGCTCTCTGAGGTCCCTTCCAATGCTCAAATTTTGTGATTCTGATTCTAATAGTTCTTTGCATGGACATCTCTTTTGCACTGTTCTTACTCTTTTTTGTATTTGGGTTAGGAGACAAAAGGAACATTGGTACTGTGGTCAGAAAATATTGGTTCAAGCACAGCTTCTGATGTTTACTACTGATATGACCAAGGACCTCTATTCCTCTTGGACAAAATAATGAGGCTGGACTCATTGACTTCTAACATCTCTTTCATCTCTGAATCTATAGATATATCTTTCCTATAGAATGTAAGGTTCTTGTTTAAAAAAAAAAACCCTTACCTTCTGTCTTAGAATCAATACTGTCACATGGGGGGAAGTGTCTGAGGTAAGATTTGAATCTAGGACCTCCCATCTTTGGACCTGGCTCTCAATTCACTGAGCCACCCAACTGCCCCTCCAGACTGTAAGGTTTATATATATATATATATATATAGATAGATAGATAGATATTACCTCTGTTTCTACAATGTGTGTGCTTCATAACTAGAAGTTATTTATTGAATTGAATTAAATAATCAAATTGAAGGGAATATTATAGTAAGAAAATGCTTTTTTTAAAAAAATTTAAAGGGTTTTTGAAAATTAGTATTGTAGTCTTTGAAATACATTATCTTTATCTAACNTAGATAGATAGATAGATAGATAGATAGATAGATATAGATAGATATTACCTCTGTTTCTACAGTGTGTGTGCTTCATAACTAGAAGTTATTTATTGAATTGAATTAAATAATCAAATTGAAGGGAATATTATAGTAAGAAAATGCTTTTTTTTAAAAAATTTAAAGGGTTTTTGAAAATTAGTATTGTAGTCTTTGAAATACATTATCTTTATCTAACAATTATTTTCAGCTTGCAGTGTCAAAAGAATGAAGATATCTATAATTTCAGGTTCCTTTTTTCTTATAGAATATTCAAAACAAAATTTGGATTTTGAAAAGGCATTAGCCTAAGGACAATTCTCTCCTTCCTCACTCATTTTCCATGAACTTTCCTATTTCTCCCCATGGGAAAATCTACCTCCCATTGAAAAAAAATACTAGTGAAGGAGAAGGAAAGCTGTGTCAGCAGTCAGGCTCCCAGCCCACACACTGACACAGGATGGCTGAGAATAAAATCCATGTTTTATAGCTCATTCCCCAGCAAGGCCTCATGAACCCATCCAACAAAGGCAGAACACCAAATCATGCTGTAAATAGCTTTGGGCAGATTTCTCCTGAGCAAAGGATTCAAGGTCAGAATGCCATTGCTAACTTCGTTTTCTATTTTTTTTCTGGGCAGATTTCTTCCTGATACTAATTACCTTTATAAATCATCCAAGTAGCTGCTCGACCATGGAGATCAAAATTTCACCTGTCTAGTATCTCCTACATTTGTTGGGAGAAAATGTTTTCCATTTTCAGCTCTAGCAACATGTGCTTGCCTGGAAATCAAAGGTGGTCTCAGAAAGCAGCTGCAGTGAGAAATGGGTTTTCTCCACAGCTTTATTTGTTTCTGTGGTTGTGGTGGTAGTCCAATGAAGACAGAGTGACATTAAGAACATGTACAGAAATGTCATGTATATTTTGGCCTCTGTAGTATCTTTCCTCATATACACCCTACCCATGCCAACACTATCCTTGTAAACAAAATCACTTAGATAATTTAACTTTCACCTTGCCTTATAAACAAATTTCCTCTCATCTAATCATTTTAATGGGACTTATGTTGTTCAATCCTTTCAGATGTATATGCCTCTTCATGACCCCATTTGGAGTTTTCTTGGAGAAGATACTGGAGTGGTTTTCTATTTCTTTCTTCAGCACATTTTACAGATGAGAAACTATTGCTGCCAAATATTTAGTGTCAGAGGCTAGATTTGAACTCAGGAAGATCAGACTTTCGGACTTCAGCCCTGGAGCTCCATCCACTGAGTCGCCTAGCTGTTCTTCCTATCCAGTAATGTCTCTGTTGTTTATTTATATTCTAAGAAGTCAAAGTCTTCTCCCTTTTTCATTTATATGTCTTAAATCCATCTTTTCCTAGGTCTTAGTAAAGAACTACAGCATAAGCTAATGCTCTTATTTTCTCCGACTCTCAATTAAAAAAAATAATACTTAATATAAAGATCAGGAAGCCTCTCTCCTATTCAACCTCATCTGAATTATTGAACGAATTCATGGCCCTTAATGTTCTTATAAAATATTATTTTTATTCCCTTCTTGTGGTTTTGACATTCTCTAGTATCTCATTTCAGTGCAGGGATGACTGTGAGATCTTAAAGATTATGAGAAGACATCACAACTATAGCAAGTTTTGTAATGGGTTCAAAGATAGACACTGTGGAGGACTATAGTGTCTCTTGTTCAAGGACCAGCCTAGCTAATCATGGAAAACTTGTTACTAGACTGGCCAAAGACCCATTAGCAGTTGGTGCAATTTTCAAAGATCATCAACTATCTACTATACTATCAATATCAATAATATCAATATATACAATATACTGCTATCAATATACATGTGTGGATGCACTATCTTTCTCAAACAGAACAGATCATTGATATGTTGAAGAGATTTTTTTTATTTTTATGGTAAAATGGAAAATGCTTGAAAAATACTTTTCTGAAAAAGTCTTGAGTTTCTTGGTTTGGTATATTACAAATATCCATCAGACTCTAGATGACACAGTAGTCGATAAAATCATAGATTTAGGATTAGAAAGGATGTTCAGAGTGATTTTTATTATCATCATTGAATCATTAGTGCGACATCCTGCCCCCATTTTACAGACACAGAAACTGAAGCCCAGAGAGATTAAATGATTTGTCCAACATTATTTAGGAAGTGGCAGTAGTAATATTTAAATTCTGGGAACTTTGATTCCAAAGTCAGAATTCTTTGCTCTCCTTTAACCTATCTCTTCATCAAAATATATCATCTCTGATAAGTAAACTCAACAATACACATTTGTGAAACATTTTATAAATCATGATGCCTCATACCACTGAGCTGCATTTATTAATATTATTTTCTTAAAGGTTATACACATTAGCATCCTCTTTTTAGGAAAAGGAGCATGAATAATTATGTCATTCCCCTCTGAATACAGCAAAAATCAGCAGTTGACTTCTCAGGACAATGTATTGTATTCAGACCATGAAATAATACCCTGGGGATCTGAAAAAGTTAATTAAGTTTCAAAATGGGCTTAATTGTCAATTTAGCCTTTGAAAAGAATCTGGCTTATTTTCTTCTTGGTGGACATGGAGAAACAGCTGGTCAGCATCTTCTATGAAATAACCCCTAATATGCATGGAGACAAAATCGACTCTTCCTTCAGGCCAAATAATTCTTCACTCTTATCCGTAAAGTCAACTTTTCAATTATGTAAGGATGTTATTGCTTTATGTAATAAAAACTCAATTTGGGGTAAATTTAATTTTGTTTGAAAAATGATCTTTGTCCTATATACATATATAAGATATTATAGTGTCTCTATATATTGTATTATGTAAATAGATCTTGGACTTTCTAAATATTCTTTTAATAAAGAATGCAGATCTCTCCTAGGCATCCAGAGGCCCTGTGACTGAGCTGCCACAGGAAGGAGCCATTTGAGAAGGGGAATATGGCATTTTCCAAGTGTGTGAATAATTCTGCAATTAGGTCTGATTTTAAATCAAATTTTGAGTGTATTTGGGTTTATGTATGTATGTGCCTGTTTATCTCAGAATGTGATTTCATCTGTATGGAGGAATCATCTCATGTGGAACCTAGTTCCACCAATAAAACTGTTTAATTTATAATTTTATAGAATTGTCTAGGGAACTAAGAGGTGGAGACTTTTCCAAGGTTACAAAGCCAGTATAAGTCAGAATTATGATCTGAACTCATATCATCTTCAGGTTTTCTATGCCTATATTCCTTCTCTCCAGAGAGAAGGGCAGGAAGAATGGTCAGATTATTCTTTAAGGGAAAAAATTGATTTTTATAATGATTCTAATGACTCCCTCAATCATCATTCTCTGGATTTATTCCTGTAGGCTACACCTACCTATATTTAAATAACCATGCTATAAATTCTTGAAGCATCTTCTATATCACTCTGACACCCTAACTGCAGAGCAGTAAGACATTGCCCTTTAAAAAAAACAAGCATTTATTAAGCACTTTCTATATGCCAGGCACTATGCTGAACACAGACTGCAAACGCAAACAAAAAGAAAGCTAGTTCCACAGTTCAATGTACTTATATTCTAACAGAAGATGGCATTACACAAAAGGGAACTAAAAACTTGAAGGAGTGTGGTGTAGACACACTGTGCACTCTAAATGACTATTTTACTATATTAATTTACCTATTTAACTTATTAAATACAGTTATATATTACAATTATACATTTTTTTTGTTATTTAAACTATAAATATCTTGAAATTATGTTTTTTTCTTGAAGTGCACACCTCCCTAGTTATGCTCATTTTTTTGGTGAATTTTGACACACCAAGCTCAAAAGGTTGCCCATCACTGACCTAGGTTCTCAGAATTAGAAAGGACCTCAGAAGTTATCTAGTTTAAACCCTATTTTAATCCCCTATCTAATCTCTCAAAGTAGTTTTCCATCCTTTGAAGACCTCCCTTAATAATAAACACAGTAGGCGAGAGGCAGCAGGTTCCAGATTAAGATGGCTCCAGAGTTAAAAGCAGCTGCTTGACCTCTCCTAACCCACGCATATAGGATGCCTTAAGAAGACATAAAAAGAAATAGAGATGAACGAAGGAACCCCACAACAAGGCGCAGCATTGAAGGTACGTGGAATCAGGGAATTTCCATGCTACAGGGGGTGAAACAGCTCTCACTAAAATGTGAGCTGAGCAAACCCCTACACCCCACACTACCTACAGTGCCAAAGCCAGTGCAAAAGAGTTAAAGCAAGTTTGGAGCACCCATTAAGTCCTTGGCAGCTACCTGGCATCACCAGGGCCTGCTCCTGAGAGCAGCAAGACTTAAGACTCCACAAGGCTAAAGAACGCACGGACTTTGAACACAGACCCTGAGCGCAGGCATGGACATGGATCCTGAGCGCAGGCGTGGACCTTGAGTGGGGACCCAGTGCAGAGGGGTGCATGACTTTGTAAGAAGTGTCCTGAGACTGTTAAAGGAACTTCAGGCAGAAGAACACGCAAGGGGACCACTGGGAGGCTTGACCCTGAGAACATCTAGACCTGAGCCTCAGGAGCCTAAAGAGCACAGACAGACCCTGGGTGTGAGGATAAAGCTGAGAGGGCATTGGCTAAAAATGGCAAGCCAGAGACAGGAACACCAGAAGAGAAAGATCAAGAAGAAACCTTTAACACTTGACAACTTTTACACAGAAAAAAATCCATACAACAGAGCAAACAGCAGAGGAGAGCAAACAAGTAACCACATCCAAACCTTCCCAAAATAAAGAAAACTGGTCACAAGGTCTTGAAGACTTCAAATCTGAGATTATGAGAAAGATGGAAGAGATCGGGCAAGAAAATAACAGTTTAAAAGGCAGAATTTCACAATTTAAAAGTGAGGCAAGTAAATTGAAGACCAGAAATGACCAGATTGAAAAGGAAAACCAAACGATCATAGCCAAAAACCAAAAGATTATAGCCGAAAACCAGTCCCTAAAGGCTAGAATTGAGCAATTAGAAGCTAATGATCTCTCAAGACAGCAAGAACAAATGAGACAAAGTCAAAAGACTGTAAAATAGAAGGAAACATGAAATATCTCAATGAGAAAGTGACAGACCAAGAAAACAGGTCTAGAAGAGACAATCTGAGAATCATTGGTCTTTCTGAAAAAGCAGAAATTAATATAAATTTAGACTCCATACTAAAAGAAATTATTCAGCAAAATTGCCCTGAAGTTTGTTAATTGAAATTTGGAAATGCCATTTAAAAGTATATATATATTTTCTATGGACACGTGGGGACCTTAAAAACTATATTTCCCGCTGTCCAATGGGTTTCCTGTTTTGGATTACGTATTCAAGGTGAGGGACAGCTTTAAATAGGGGGAAGTGACTTTGAACTGGTCTCTTTAGCTACCCGGTACGGGAAGATACGAAAAGGTAAAATGCCTGAGGCAGGAGTTTGAATTCTTACCATCGCGTGGTCTAATGATTTTATCTCTCTCAGCATGGCTTTAATTAAAATACTAATTTCTATTATTATATCAGTCTTTATTATTTTTAATTGTAACAAGTTCTACAACAAGAGGTCAATATAGACATTGAAAGGATCCATAGATCACCCTCTACACTAGACCCAGAAAAGACAACCCCAAGGAATATAATAGCCAAATTCAAGAGCTTTATTAGAAAATATAAGTAATGGGGTCACCAGGGATATTAAAATCAACTATGGGGTTTGTGGGAACACTCTCTGGGATGTATGAGAGACTATAACTGAACATTGAAGTCTTGTACAGCTACACCACTCCCAACTGAAAAAATAACAGCCAACTGTCACTCTGGCCAGAGGCCTTGAATTAACTGACAAGGTAACAAGGTGAAATTGGGTTTTAATTAGAAATGACTAAAAGGAGGGATAGGAATGTCTACTCTAAAATCTTAACACCTAATAACAAAACCCAAAGGGACAGGGAAGAGCTTATTCACTACACTAATCTAAGCTATCTAACTAACAGGGCCCAAGGAGCTATACTGGAGTCTCTGGGTTTCTGCCTCAAACCTGGAACCTGCCAGACTTGAGTACAGCTGGGGCTTTTGTGGCTTTGGGATTTCTCACTGCAATCCACTGATGATGTCTGGATGCCAGGAGCTACAGTTGTCCCAGGAACCAAGAAGTAAGGGGTTTGCTTGAAGCACTGTCCTCTTCTCTTGTTTTTTCCTTAAATGCCACACCACACAGGATGCCAGGGGAAAACAGGATGCAAGGTGTCCTTTGCTCTGAGGTCTCCCAGGCTGGCAACAGTTTTTGCCTACCACTAATGGAGTCCACACACAGAACACAGATAGACTTCTTCCTCCTTCATTCCAACCTGGAATTCCCAGCTCCAGCTCCTTCCTGCTAAGTACTTCCTAATCAATATATAATCAATACCTAATAACTAGCTAATCTAATCTTACTCATAACAGCTTCCAAGTAAAAGAAAAAATTTTACAAGAAGCCAGAAAGAGAAAATTCAGATATCAACGAGCACCAATCAGGATCACATGGGATCTGGCAGCCTCCACTCTAAAAGACCACAAGGCTTGGAATATGATATTCAGAAAGGCAAGAGAACTAGGTCTACAACCAAGCATAACTACCCATCAAAACTAACTATATACTTCAAGGGGAAAGTTTGGGCATTCAACAAGATAGAAGATTTCCAAGTATTTGAACAAAAAAGAGTAGGACTAAATGGAAAGTTCCATATCCAACCATAAAAATCAAGAGAAACATGAAAAGATAAATAAGAAACAGAGGGGAAAGAAAGAAAACTTGTATTTTTTAAAAAAATTTGCCTCTTTAAGGGCTTCAATATGATCTAATTATTGGTATTCCTATGTGGAGAAATGTTATGTATAATTCTCTGTAAGGAACTCTATTCACTATTATAGTATTCACTATTATAGTAATTAGAAGAATTATTCATAGGGAGAGTTTGGAATACTAAATGGTCTAAGATGATATGGGGTTGGGAAAGAGGGAGGTGAATAGTAGAGGACACCAAGAGAAACTTGAATGAATAAGAAAAATAGGATATTCTATTACACACACAGAGGGCATGAGAAGGGGAAGGGATGAATACTATTATGAGAAGGAAAGGAAGAGAGCATTAAGAGATAATATTTAAACCTTACACTCAGTGTAATTAACCCTGAGAGGGAAGAATTGCTTCATCCATTGGGACATAAAATTCTATCTAACCCTACTGAGAAAGTCAGAATGGACAAATCAAGGGGAGCAGGGGAGTGGGGAGGTCATAAAAGAGAGGGGAGAAGAGAAGGAAGGAATTCATTAGGTCTTAAAAATAAAAAGAGGGGAATAATAAGGGAGGGGGTGGAAAGGGAAGTAAATCAAGGGAGGGGACAAGGGTTACTGGCATAAAGCAAACTACTGGTTTAAAAGGAAATAGTGTAAGAAGAAGAGGTAGAACTAGGAGAGGATACCAAAATGTCAGTGAATACACAACTGGCAATTATAACTCTGAATGTGAATGAGATGAACTTGCCCATAAAAAGGAAACAAATAGCAGAGTGGATTAGAAACCAAAATCCTACCATATGTTGTCTACAAGAAACACATATGAGGCAGGTGGACATACAGAGGTTTACAGTAAAGGGCTTGAGCAAAATCTTTTGGGCTTTAAATGAGAAAAAGAAGGCAGGAATGGCAATTATGATTTCTGACAAAGCCAAAGTAAAAATAGATGTGATTAAAAAGACAGGGAAGGTAATTCCATTCTGATAAAAGGCAGTATAGACAATGAGGAAATAACACTGCTCAATATGTATGCACCAAGTGGCATAGCATCCAAATTCATAAAGGAGAAAATGGCAGAGCTCAAGAAGGAAATAGATAGTAAAACCATAATAGTGGGAGATCTAAATATTCCTCTTTCAGATCTAAATAAATCAAACCAAAAAATAAATAAGAAAGTGGTAAGAAAGGTGAATGAAGTCCTAGAAAAATTAGATCTAATTGATATGTGGAGAAAAATAAATAGGAACAAAAAAGAATACAACTTCTTTTCAGCTGCACATGGTACACTCACAAAGATTGACCATGAAATAGGGCATAGAATCATTGCAAACAAATGCAAAAGAGCAGATATAATAAATGTAACCTTCACAGATCATAATGCAATAAAAATAATAATTAGTAAGGGCACCTGGACAGGCAAATCAAAAACCAATTGGAAATTAAACAATATGATTCTCCAAAACCAATTCGTCAAACAATAAATCATAAAACAATCAACAATTTCATTGAAGAGAATGACAATGATGAGACATCCTACCATACTCTAGGATGCAGCTGAGGCAGTACTCGGGGGGAAATTTATATCCTTGAGTGCATATATTAACAAATTAAGGAGGGCAGAGATTAATGAATTGGGTATGCAACTCAAAAAATTAGAAAGTGAACAAATTAAAAAAACCCAAGATGAAAACTAAATTAGAAATACTAAAAAACAAGGGAGAAATTAATAAAATTGAAAGTAAAAGAACTATTGAATTAATAAATAAGACTAGAAGCTGGTACTTTGAAAAAACAAATAAAATAGACAAAGTACTGGTCAATCTAATAAAAAAAGGAAAGAAGAAAACCAAATTGACAGTATCAAAGATGAAAAAGGAGAGCTCACCTCTAATGAAGGGGAAATTAAGGCAATCATTAAAAACTATTTTGCCCAATTATATGGCAATAAATATAGCAATCTAGGATATATGGATAAGTATTTACAAAAATATAAATTTCCTAGATTAACAGCAGAAGAAATAGATTACCTAAATAATCCCATATAAGAAAAAGAATTTGAACAAGCCATCAAAGACCTCCATAAGAAAAAGTCGCCAGGGCCTGATGGATTCACAAATGAATTCTATCAGACATTCAAAGAGCAACTAATCCCAATACTATACAAATTATTTGATATAATAAGCAAAGATGGAGCCCTACCAAATTCCTTTCATGACACAAATATGGTACTGATCCCAAAGCCAGGGAGATCAAAAACAGAGAAAGAAAACTACAGACCAATCTCCCTAATGAACATAGATGCAAAAATTTTAAATAGAATGCTAGCAAGGAGACTCCAGCAAATGATCAAGAGGATCATCCACCATGATCAGGCAGGATTTATACCAGGAATGCAAGGGTGGTTAAACATTAGGAAAACCATCCACATAATTGACCATATCAACAATCTAACAAACAAAATCACATGATTATCTCAATAGATGCTGAAAAAGCCTTTGACAAATTACAGCCCCCATTTCTATTGAAAACCCTGGAAAGTATAGGAATAGAAGGACCTTTCTTAAAAATAATAAACAGTATATACCTAAAACCATTAATAAGCATCATTTGCAATGGGGATAAATTAGAAGCCTTCCCAATAAGATCAGGAGTAAAAGAAGGATGCCCATTATTACCTCTATTCTTTAACATAGTACTAGAAACACTAGCAGTAGCAATTAGAGAAGAAAAAGAAATTGAAGGTATAAAAATAGGCAATGAAGAGACTAAGCTATCAGTCTTTGCAGATGATATGATGGTCTACTTAAAAAATCCTAGAGAATCAACTATGAAGCTTGTAGAAATAATCAACAACTTTTGCAAAGTTGCAGGATACAAAATAAATGCACATAAATCATCAGCATTTCTATATATTTCCAACACATCACAGCAGCAAGAGGTAGAAAGAGAAACATCATTTAAAATTACTCTAGAAAATATAAAATACTTAGGAATGTATCTTCCAAAACAAACACAGCAATTATACGAAAACACCTACAAAACACTTTCTAAACAATTAAAACTACATCTAACTAACTGAAAAATGTTGATTGCTCATGGGTAGGATGAGCTAAGAGAATAAAAATGATCATTCTATCCAAATTAATTTACCTATTTAGCACCATACCTATCAAACGATCAAAAAAATTTTTTTTGCTGAATTAGAAAAACTATAACAAAGTTCATCTGGAATAACAAAAGATCAAGTATATCAAGAGAAATAATGAAAAAAAATGTTAAGGAAGGGGGCCTAGCACCAGATATTAAACTATACTATAAAGCAGCAGTCATCAAAACAATATGGTACTGGCTAAGTGATAGAAGGGAGGATCAGTGGAATAGACTTGGTGTAAGTGACATCAGCAAGACAGTATATGATAAACCCAAAGAGCCCAACTTTTGGGACAAAAATCCACTATTTGACAAAAACTGCTGGGAAAATTGGAAGACAATATGGGAGAGATTTGGTTTAGATCAACCCCTCACACCCTACACCAAGATAAATTAAGAATGGGTGAATGATTTGACTATAAAGAGGGAAACTATAAATAAGTTAAGTGAAAATAGAATAGTTTACTTTTCAGATCTCTGGGAAAGGAAAGATTTTAAAACCAAGCAAGAGTTAAAGAAAATTACAAAATGTAAAATAAATGATTTTGATTATATCACACAAAAAAGCTTTTTAACAAACAAAAAACAATGCAGTCAAAATCAGAAGGGAAACAACAAATTGGGAAAAAAATCTTTGTAACAAAAAACTCTGACAGGGTTCTAATTACTCAAATATACAAGGAGTTAAGTCAATTGTATAAAAAATCAAGCCATTCCCCAATTGATAAATGGGCAAGAGAAATGAATAGGCAATTTTCAGATAAAGAAATCAAAAGTATCAATAAGCACATGAGAAAGTGTTCTAGATCTCTAATAATTAGAGAAATGCAAATCAAAACAACTCTGAGGTATCACCTCCCACTTAGCAGATTGGCTAACATTAAAGAAGGGATGAGTAATGAATGCTAGAGGGGATGTGGCAAAATTGGGATATTAATGCATTGCTAGTGGAGTTGTGAACTGATCCAACCATTCTGGATGGCAGTTTGGAACTATGCTCAAAGGTCTATAAAAGAATGCCTGCCCTTTGATACAGCCATACCATTGTTGGGTTTGTACCCCAAAGAGATCATAGATAAACAGACTTGTACAACAATATTTATAGCCATGCTTTTTGTGGTGGCAAAAATCTGGAAAATGAGAGTATGTCCTTCAATTGGGGAATGGCTGAACAAATTGTGGAATATGCTGGTGATGGAATACTATTGTGCTCAAAGGAATAATAAACTGGAGGTATTCCATGTGAACTGGAAAGACCTCCAGGAACTGATGCAGAGTGAAAGGAGCAGAGCCAGAACAACATTGTACACAGAGACTGATATACTGTGGTAAAATCGAATGCAATGGACTTCTGTACCAGCAGCAATGCAATGACCCAGGACAATTCTGAGGGATTTATGGAAAAGAACGCTACCCACATTCAGAGGAAGAACTTCAGGAGTGGAAACACAGAAGAAAAGGAACTGCTTGAATACATGGGTTGAGGTGGACATGGTTGGGGATGTATTACCTGAAACTACCACACCAATTCAACTATCAACAATTTGGAAATAGGTCTTTATCAATGACACATTTTGTTAAAACCAGTGGAAATGTGCATCGCCTATGGGGGTGGCATGAAGTCAGGTGGTGAAGGGGAAAGTAAGAGCATGAATCATGAAACCATGTTAACTTTTCTAAAAAATAAATATTATTAAATGTTAAAAAATAATAAACACAGTAATTCCTAAGGCAACCCATTGCATTTAAGACCACCTCTAGTTTTAGAACAAGATGAAATCTGGTTTTTTATAGCTTCCATTCGTTGCCCTGGTTTCATTCTTTGGCGCAAGGAGAATAATTCTAAACCTTCTTCCATGTGTTACTTCTTTATGTATATAGCCAAACATCACATGCCTCTCCATGTTATCTCTCCTTTCAGCTAAGCCACTACAACCTATTAGTTCTTTCAAACAACTCAAATAGAAGGAAACTTCTCAAAGGCCATGCATGTTTCATTTTGCCTTTCCATTCCCTGCACCAAGCCCAATACCTTGTGCATTTATGCACTTAATACATATTTGTTAAATGTATGAACCATTTCTTGAATGGTATTGGTTTTAGTTTCCTCACCCACCTTGAATTTCCTTCCTAAAATAGGATTTCCATAACTAAATACAATGTTTTGCACATGGTTAAACACTTTCAACTTTATCTAAAAGGTAGCAAATTACTCATGTTAGTACTCAAAACCTCCAACAATCTAGTTCCCACTTCCTAATCTTCAAATGTGGCACTTCATCATCTGCCTCTATAGCTGTATATAAACTGTTCCTCTGGTTTGGGCATAAATTGCCTTTTACCTTATATCACTTAATATCATATTTTGTTTTTAAAAAATCACAGTTCAGTTTAGGTAATACCTCATTTCTGAAGCCTTTCTTGAGAACTCCCCCAAGTCTGCCAGTTGTTCATATTTACTCCCTACTCAAATAATGTTGCATTTATTTATTTGAATACCACTTGTATGGAGGAGAATTTAAACTCTTTAAGACCAGTGACCATTTCATTTTTGTCTTTATAAGTCCACTGCAATTAGCATAATTGTCTCACACATATTAGATGCTTAATAAATGTTTGTTGAATTGGACTGGTGGATCTGTGCCAGTATCCTCAGAAGCAAAAATGGACAAAAATGAATGAAAGAATGTATGAAATCGTTACCTTTTACACCATGTTACATAGTCAATTCTTTTTTTAAATTTCTTTAGCGAAAATGATGACTGGATTTGAAGTGAATGGATATTGTCAGCACCATGGTCAGGGACAGAAATAAAGTTGGTAACTGAACTAAATCAGCAGTCCAACAAAGGAGCTACTGCAATATGAATGGCCTTGAACCATTTTGGCTTTGTAAGGAAGTTATGTAGTTTAGTAAATAAAATACAAAGAAGAACATAGCCTATTGCTGGCATATTATAGATGAAATTCTACTTGTTAACCTTTGCAGTAGATTGGGTTGTTTGCTCAGAGCTTCAGCAAGACTGGGTTTGAGAAGTGAATAGCTACATTATTTTAGGATTCCCAGAAGTCTTCTGCATTATGGGTAAGAATTTCTCTCTGTATAACTCCCAGAACATTAATTTTTTGGAAAGGCAGTTAGAGAAATTGGGTATATTTTCTCTAAGGGAAGGTATTGATATGCCCAATTTATGTACTGTGATTGTGGTTAGTAACCTTCCTGTTGCCTGAATAGGGAGAAAGGTGTCAAATTCCCAAATATAGATTGTATTGATTAAGATAAAATTAAGATGGCTAAGAGCATCCTTAAACAAGCAAGGCTACATCTCTGATATGACAATGGTCTGAGTAAACTCAATCACTACTTAAGAATCCTATAGATAAGAAAGCATGGATGGGCCACATTCAAAAGTGAGTAACTAAAGAAAGACAATTCCTAAAACTAAAAATTTTACTATATTAAAATTACCTGCTTTCATGAGTAAAATCCAAGCCTGGATTCTTATGACATTTATAGAATCAAAAGTCATAACAACACCAAAAGAAATCATCTAGTCCATATCTTTGTATCTTAGCAGTATTGTTGACAAAAACATTATCTTAATAAAAAATTCCATCAAAAACAATGTCATAGTCTCTTTGTTATGTATTCCATGTGTTACAATCTGCTTTCTATTGGCTGGATGTACAAATTTGGTCCTTTTGCATGTTGAAAGGAATCCTTATGCAACCAAGTGAGCTTAGCATATCTAGAAAGCTTATGGATAGCTGTAAATCCTATTTTTATTTCCCAGTTTCTCCCAAAGATTATCCGATATCTTCACCACTGAGGAATTATGATGGTCATAAGAATGAAAATGGGACAGAAGACAGAAACTAAGAAGGAGGAGATGGAATAATCTGATGACTGCCTCTGGTAACCCATAATTCTAACACATTATGTTACATTCTCCAATCTCATTTAATTTTAAAGAGCTAAAGTGCATCTCATTTCTCCTAATAGGAACAGATGGATGCATTAGTTCTGAACACATTCTATGGAAAATCACTCTGCTTCTACCTCATTGTCACAAAGTTTTCACTTGCAGTATTTCATTGCAAGCACACATATTTTACCAACATGCCCCCAAGAAAGAAAAGCCAAATATTAATAGTTGCTACAGGAAAAGGTCATTCATTCTACCTGCTTCAGATTTTATGAATGTTCTCAATCTCAAAAAAAAACCCCTGGGCTGTCTTCTTCATGCCCTGCAGAATAAACAAATGTTTTATTGTTGCAAACTTCAGAGCATGCTTGGATGCCTTGGTAATTTGTTCTGCTCCATTTATTTTTAAATCAAGTCAGGAAGGTCATCATCAATGAGAAAAATATGAAGAATGCCTTTTTTTGCTCATCATACATCAAAACTTCTTTCATAAAGCATTTTATTTTTATAAGTTCTTGGAAATGTATTATCAATTTTTAATACTTTTTCACAAATTAATTGGGTGATTTTTTCTAAAGGGGGCCAAAATATTATTATAGAAATCTCATTATGATTTCTTAGGAGGATATCTTGTGGTAGTAGAAGATTTTTCAGAATCCTTTGTAATGTTTTTATGTAAGTTGGGATGGCCTTTAGCATTTTTGTATTGAATTAATATTTCTTCAAGAACTTCAGATAAAGTTCACAATCTGGTTTCCAAATAGTGAAAGGAAGGTTGAGGCATAAGAGAGGAGGAAGATTTAAAATTGCCTTCATTCTCTTAATATAAAGTTGTGCTTTTCACTTTGAGAACTGTGAAACTCATGTGAGATGACATTTAAAAGTCACTGCAAACAAGAAAAATAGAAGACATAATGTATGCATCTTCTAAGGAAGGATAGCTTCTGAAAGAAACATGGAGGACTAAACAGAAATTCTAGAAACATGGGGTTCCAGTGATGGTTCTGCTGAATGAATTTAGACAAATTATTTAATATCAGTATATTCATTTGTAAACAGAAGGGGTTGGATCAACAAGGTTCCTTCTAGCTCCAAATTTCTTAAGGTATGCTCTTCTATATTAAGTAGGTTCAAACCAGATATTGCTACATAACCCATCTTGAAGCCTCTGATGCCTAAATTCTTTCCATTAGATTCACCATAAATCCAAATGCCAGTTGTAGTACATTCAGCATTTTACAAGGGATGCTAAAGATATAAGCTGTCAAGATAACATAAATGATTTAGTAATTTTCAGAATCATAGAATGTTTTTGTATTGGAAAAAGTTATTAGAAGATTTTTAATCCAATTTATCACTCATTGCATCCAATCTAACTTCCTATCCTTCATCTTCTTTGAGTGACAGGGAATGCACACTTCACAAAGCCATCTTCTTCTTTTTTGGATACTTCCTACTGTGAGAAAGTTCTTCATTGCAATAATCAAAATACATCTTCTTATAATATCCACATTTGTCTTAGTTCATAGGATCTCATCTGTAGAGTTGGAAGAAATCTCAGAGGTCATTGACCTCCAGGTTTTAGCTCACTAATCTGTCTTTTTATTTATCTGACAAAGCACCTACTATGTGTTTGGCTATTTTGTGAAGATAAGGAAACAAGCTCAGGTTAATTGACTTGCCCAAGATCATGGATAATCATCTCAAAATCAGATCCTTTCATTCCAATACTTTAGATATTATTGGATTCAAAGACCAAAAAATGACTATTCCTTGCCTTTGAAGAGATTAACTGACTGTAAATGGAAAGTATTAAAATGATTTCATATAAGTCATACCACAATCATCAAGATCTATTTAGGCAAAAGAGAAAAAAAGATCTAATTGGGTAAGTATCCTTTTTGCCTTTCCTTTTTATGTGTGTGCCACACACATTAGGCCATTTTGACATAGAGGAAAAAAACATTTTATGACAAAGATGCCTCATTCAATCTATTTTCTTCTATTGTTTCTAAGGAAAAATGCAAATTTCTCAACTCAGTATTTAACTATCACAATTTGGATGCAGCCTACCTATCAAGACTTGTTTCTCAGCAGTCCCTTTATACACTCTTTGTCCTAGCCCAATTGACAAATTTGCTATTTCTTGAACTTAGAATTCCATCTCCTGCCTCTCTTCCTTTGTATAAGTCATCTCTAATTTCTGCAATGCCCTCCTTGATACCCTCTAGCTCTGCTAAGCCTTACCTTCCTCCAATGCACAACTCAGCTACTGAGCTTAATTTGTTTTTTTTTT
>NC_058135.1:101967131-102024150 GCF_016433145.1 Gracilinanus agilis
TCTCCCCTTCTTTCATTTTAGCCAATCTGCTAGGTGTGAGGTGATACCTCAGAGTTGTTTTGATTTGCATTTCTCTAATTATTAGAGATTTGGAACACTTTCTCATGTGCTTATTGATGCTTAATTTGTTTTTGAAAGTAAGATTCAATGAGATTTCCTCCATAATTTCCCAAGGCCTTCTAAATGTATTTTCTTGGTCGTGTAGAGCAGTGGAAAGTGAATCAGATTTTGAGTCATAAGGGCTAGCCTCAAATCCTGACACTTAATTTCTATATGATCTAACATTTTAGATAATCTTTCTGGGCATCGATTTTATCAATTAAATAAGGAGATCTGACTAGATGATGTCTAAGGTCCTGTCCCACTTTAAGTCTATGCTACATTCTAAGATTCTAAGAATTCAACCTGAAGTTTTCAAGATTATTTTATTTTATTCTACAATGGAGCTTGAAGATTATCAAGTCTAACACCTTCATTTTACAGATAAAGCCTGGAGAAGTTTAGTGATTTGCCCAAGGTCATATTGCAATGAATGTTACATGCTTTGGAAATGATTGAGTTAAAAGATGGTGAATTTGGATTGCATCCAAGGATGGCTAATTAATTAAGTTCTAAATGAACTGGTTATCTATAAGACTTCATGAGAAGTACTTTAAAAACAGTATCTTAGTAAGGTAATGATAGTGCTTTTTTCTTTTTTTCTTATTAACTCATTTGTTGTTCACATTAAAATCCCCAAGTATCTTTTCCCCTCCCCTCCATGCACTAGAGAAGGTATCATTTGACAAAAAAATATGTATATAAATTATGTCTTTTTCTCTATTTACCAGCTCTTTCTCTGGAGCTGGATTTTCACAAGTTATTCTTCAGGCATTAATTATGTATCATATATAATATTCTTTTGGTTCTACTTGTTTCACTCTTTAGAATTTCACGTAAGTCTTTCCAAGTCCTTTTTTAAATTAACCTGTTCAGCATTTCTGATGGTACAGTAGTATTCCACTGAGACCATATGCCACAACTTTTTCAGCCGTTCTTCAATTGATGGACATCCTCTCAATTTCCAGTTCTTTGACTTTGCAAAGAGAGCAGCTACAAATATTTAGGAACATATAGGCATGGTTTTTTCCTTGATGTTTTTGGAAAACAGACCCAACAGTGGTATTACTTGGCCTAAGAGTATAAAAAAATTATCACTCTCTGGGCATAATTCCAGATTGCTCTCCAAAATGGTAGAATCAGTTCACAGTTCCATCAACAGTGTATTAGTGCCCCCATTTTTCTATATCCCCTCCAAATATTTGTCATTTTCTCCCTTTTATCATCTTGGCTAATCTGATAGGTGTAAGATAACTCAGAATTGTTTTGATCTGCATTTCTCTAATCAGTAATGACAGATCATTTTTCATATGACAATAATAGTACTTTTTCTATATACTTCTTCAATTTCCTCAAAAGCTGCATTTTTTAAAAGACATGGTGGATATCTCAACAGTTTTTAGAAAGATGTTTTAAGATTGCTTTCCTTCAACCAAGAATTAAATTTTTATAGCAAGAATGAAAAAACTGAAATAAATAGAATACAACAGTGGGCTCCATGATGTTCTCATCTCTAAAGGAAATTTGATTGAGCCATCTTTTAAAAAATGTATTATTCTTTAGCATCTTTCTTCTTGTTTAGCAAAGTTTCTTAAACTGAGGTTAATAAATGTAGGTTTAAAATAAATCTATATATATATGTGTGTAATAAGTATGTTTAACTATATTTCGATGTAAATGATTTCCTTTGTAATCCTATGTATTTTATTTTTATAGATTTAAGGACATTATTTTGTGATGCAATTCATAGGCTTCACCAGATTTACAAAGGGGTCCATAACACAAGAATGATTAAGAACCTTTGCTCTATACTCACACTTTTAATTTCCTTTACATCAGGGGTCCTCAAAGTATAGACCCCAGATAGCCCCCGATTCCCCAAGATCTTTTCAGAGGGTCTATGAGGTCAAAACTATTTTTATAATAATGCTAAGATATTACTTACCTATTAAAATACTCCTCTATTGTGCAACTACATATGTATGTGTGGTCAGATTTTCTTTATATACTTCAACAAAACAATAGATTACAATAGCTTGAATGCAAAAGCAGATATGAGAATTTAGCTGTCTTCCATCAAGCCAAACATTAAAGATATTTACAAAAATATGTAAAATAATGCCAGTCTTCTCACTTTTGGTAAGGGGTTTGGAAAATATACTCATTTTTCATTGAAAATTTCATTTTCAAATGAAAAATATTCATTTCATTTCATTTATCATTTATTCTTATTTTCTGGGATTTTTTATGTTGTTTTAAAATAAATATTTTTAAATCATCAAGTTTATAATATTATAATTATCAATAGCTATAACTATGTAAACACAAGTTTTTGGGGATCTTCATAACTTTCTGGAGTGTAAAAATGTTCTCATTAATTTTTAAGCTTATAAAAAGGTCCTAAAATCAAAAAGTTTAGAAGTATTGCTCTAAAGAAATTAATTTATTCTAAAATTAATCTAATCTACCAAGTCTTTTCCATGCAATATATTTACTATTTTTAATAGAAGAACAGAGTGATTCCTAACCTAGGTCACTGACTGTGCCAGGAAATGAAATACAGTGGGTGTGTTGCAAAACACTGTCATCTGCTTTTCTGACTATACTTTATTAAATCCTTCTGTTGATTAAAAAGCAGAAGAAGGTGTTCAGGCCATTTCTACTTCATGAAAGAGACTTTAAAATATTTATGTAAAAAATAGACAAATTTTAAAAATATTTTTAAAAATATTGTGAAAACTGCTAATTAATGTCTTTAACTTTATTTTTGTCATTATTTCTTACTTTCTATCATAACTGGGTAACTAGTTGTATTTAACCCCTAGGGGAAAATGTACTTCCAACTCATGTTAAAAACACATGTGACTAAAAGTTGAAATTAAATCATAATAATTTTTCATGAAGCATAATCTGAGTTAGACAGATGGGAATAATAACATTTTAAAATTTCTTCATGAAAAAAATGTTCTGGTGCTCCACCCATCAATACTGATATAGTAGCAAAGAGACACAAGTATGCTCTGTTCCTATGATCTGTAAAGAATTCCACAATATTTTTTAACAGTCTAGGAATTGAAGATCAATTACTTATTAAATGGTTATTATGTGCTGGCTCTTGCTAGTTTCAATAGACCTGGATAGAATTTGAACAATAGACCTGGATAGAACACCCACCATCTAACCCTGACCTACATTCATGGTCCTGAGTTCTGATGGAGGAAACTCCTATTCCAAGCTAACTCATTCCCTGAGCAAAGTCTTATCTCTGATTTTTTGCTCATTTCAGGATATCCACATCACTTTTTAACATAATTAATTTAATTTTAATTAAATTTTATTTATTTTTATATCACCTACATTTCCCATCACAATGCTCTCCCAACTCTACCAGAGAGCCATCATTTATAATAAAAAAGAAGAAAAAGTTCAGCAAAACTAATCAACATATGAAAAAAATTCTAGTGTTCTATATCCATGCTTCCCCTTCTCTGCAATGAAATTAGGAGTTTTAGGAGGGATCTTTTCATATTTTTTTCTTTAGGATTAAGCTTAGTTATTTTAACTTCCTAAGAAAAGGAAAATAGTATGCATAAGTCAATATGCCAACAATGCAAATAGAATAAACAATAACTAAACAATCAAAATTACAGTATGCTTAGCATCAATTTCTTCCATGGAACTTTTCTGGTCAACTTTTTGGAAAATCTACTACTCTGCACCAAATCTCCCCTTTAGTTTTTTGGAAAGGATTCATAGCTTGTGAGAAACCAATTGAAGTGATATGTATACAAACAAAGAACTTTCCTCATTTTGCAAGGATATAACCTATGTCTTTGAAGGATTTTTGTGGTTGATACGATATCATTTTGGGAGGAAACAGTTGGGAAATGAAATGCCCCAAAACATATTGAAATCATAACAGAATTCAAGGCAGCAAGATTCAAGATATCTCTCAAATGAGATTATAATTTTACAAAGATGGTGTAGTTTTCCTTTTTGAATGGAACATAGATTTCATCACACAGGGGCCTCACAGTGACTTACATCCTTTGTCAATGCAGGCTGACACTTTTTCTGCAACTTACAGTCTTAAAGAGTTGCCCAGTGGAACTCAAAGATTACATTACTTTCCCGAGGTCTCACAGCAAATAAATACTAGAGGCATAAACTCAAGTCTATGATTATGAGGCTAACTCTCTCCACTTTGCCATATCACCTTTAGAAAGTTCATTTTTGTAACAATTTCTTTTCATACCTGCCATTTAGGATTAATTTCTGAAATTATGCTAACAGGAAGATTTTTTTTAATCACCCAGTCCTAATAGTTCTATTAGGTACCAAATAAGATGATTAGGATGAACCTGATAACAGGAAAAGAATACATGAGTTATCCAGTTGTTGTGCTTTTATTTAAGGGATGAGGATAATCATCTCTGATCATGATTAGTTGATGAAAATATTTGCCTATACCAATCCTATTTTTAATTTAATTAACTAAAAACAATTCCCCAAATCCTAAGAGACTTTCATAAAAATGAATCCACAGTGCTACATTTCAGATATCTTGATTACTTTACATACACCATTTTGTATTATTTCAGTTCTCTTAAGAGGGAAAACAGCCTAAATTACCTGGTAGATATTGCTTCTACTATGTTCAGACAAGTCATTTAAGCTTTTGTGTCCCCAGATAATACTTTAAAACTTTTAATTACAGAGCATTTTAGGTCTCTATTAGTGTAAGATAGCTCCTAACCAGGGGTACTACCTATTAATGAAATCATATCTGACCAAAGAGGAGAAAAGTGCATAAAGCCCAATAAAATGAAGGGGGATCTGGAATTTCTGTTAAGTGAATAATTACGTGGAAATTCCAAGAAGGCAAATTTCAACTCAAATAAAAAAAATTCCTGACAATTACAATTATTCACCAAAGAAATGAATTCCCAGGAATGCAATGAATAACTTGTCATCAAGTATCCTGGATTTGAGTAAAGGTTAGCATTTTGCAAGCATTTTACAGTGCTCTAAAGTTTAGAAACTACTTTAAAAATAATATCTCATTCTATCTTAATATTGGCAGGAAGGTACTATTATAATCTCCATTTTACAGACGAGGACACCAGGCAGGCAGACACCAACTGAATTGCTCAAGGTTACATAATCCACGTGTCTGAGATAGGTTTGAACTCAGATCTTCCAGACTCTAAATTCAGCACTCTCCACATTGTACCATCTAGCTGGGTGATATTTAAGATGATATTTGGTGATATTTAAGGTCTCTTTCCATTCTAGGATCCTATTATTTTTTTTACAACTTTGAATTTTTATTTTTTAGAAAATTTTTACATAGTTACATGATTCATGTTCTTACTCTTCCCTACACCCACCCATTCCTCACCTCCCCACCCCTTATCCAACATGTATTTCCACTGGTTTTAACATGTGTCATCAATGAAGACCTTTTTCCATATTATTGATAGTTGCACTGGATAGTCATTTAGAGTTTACATCCCAAATCATGTCCGCATCAACCCATGTGTTCAAGCAGTTGTTTTTCTTCTGTTTCCACTCCTTCAGTTCTTCCTCTGAATGTGGGTAGTGTTCCTTTCCATAAATCGCTCAGAATTGTCCTGGGTCATTGCATTGCTGCCAGTACAGAAGTCCATTACATTCAATTTTACCATGGTATATCAGTCTCTGTGTACAATGTTCTTCTGGCTCTGCTCCTTTCACTCTGCATTAATTCCTGGAGGTCATTGCAATTCACAATGGAATTCCTCCAGTTTATTATTCCTTTGAGCACAGTAATTTTCCATCACCATCAGATACCACAATTTGTTCAGCCATTCCCCAATTGAAGGGCATACCCTCAATTTCCAGTTTTTTTGCCACCATAAAGAGAACAGTTATAAATATTTTTGTACAAGTCTTTTTCCCTATGATCTCTTTGGGGTGCAAACCCAGCAATGGTATGGCTGGATCAAAGGGCAGGCAGTATTGTAGCACTATTTGGGCATAGTTCCAAATTGCCATCCAGAATTGTTGGATCAGTTCACAACTCCACCAGCAATGCATTAATGTCCCAATTTTGCCACATCCCCTCCAACATTCATTACTCTCTCCTTCTATCATCTTAGCCAATCTACTAGATATGAGGTGGTATCTCAGTGTTGTTTTGATTTGTATTTATCTAATTATTAGAGATCTAGAACACTTTCTCATGTGCTTATTGATAGTTTTGATTTCTTTATCTGAAAATTGCCTATTCATGTCCCTTGCCCATTTATCAAATGGGGAATGGTTTGATTTTTTTTTGTACAATAGATTTAGCTCCTTGTAAATTTGAGTAATTAGAACCTGTCAGAGTTTTTCGTTATAAAGATTTTTTCCCAATTTGTTGTTTCCCTCCTGATTTTGACTACATTGTTTTTGTTTGTACAAAAGCTTTTTAGTTTAATATAATCAAAACCATTTAATTTACATTTTGTAATTTTCTCTAACTCTTGCTTGGTTTTAAAATCTTTCCTTTCCCAGAGATCTGACAAGTATACAATCCTGTCTTCACCTAATTTACTTATAGTTTCCTTCTTTATATTCAAGTCATTCACCCATTCTGAATTTATCTTGGTTTAGGGTGTGAGATGTTGATCTAAACCTAATCTCTCCCATATTGTTTTCCAATTTCCCAGCAGTTTTTGTCAAATAGTGGGTTTTTGTCCCAAAAGTTGGGCTCTTTGGGTTTTTCATACACTGTTTTGCTGACATCACTTACCCCAAGTCTATTCCACTGATCCACCCTTCTGTCTCTTAGCCAGTATCATATTGTTTTGATAACTGCTGCTTTATAGTACAGTTTAAGATCTGGTACTGCTAGGCTCCCTTACTTCACTTTTTTTTTCATTATTTCCTTTGATATTCTTGATGTTTTCTTCTTCCAAATGAACTTTGTTATAGTTTTTTCTAATTCTGTAAAATATTTTCTTGGTACTTTGTTAGGTATGGCACTAAATAAGTAAATTAATTTTGATAGAATGGTCTTTTTTATTATGTTAGCTCATTCTACCCAGGAGCAATAAATATTTTTCCCATTGTTTAGATCTAGTTTTAATTGTTTGGAAAGTGTTTTGTAGTTGTGTTCGTATAATTACTGTGTCTGTTTGGGTAGATTTATTCCTAAGTATTTTATCTCTATATATTTATTTAATTTTAATTTTAATTTTAAATTTAATTTTGAATATTTCCACATAGTTATATGTTTTATGTTCTTTCCCTCTCCCCAAACCCCCCTAACTTCCCTTAGCCGATGCACAATTCCACTGGGTTTTTCGTGTATCATTGATCAAGACCTAATTCCATATTATTGATAGTTAGACTAGAGTTATTGTTTAATGTCTTCATTCATAATAATTTCCCCATCAGCCCATGTGTTCAAGCAGTTGTTTTTCCTCTGTGTTTCTCCTCCCACAGTTTTTCCTTTGAATGTGGCTAGTTTTTTTTTCTCATAAGCCCTTCAGCCTTGCTCTGGATTCTTGCATTGGTTCTAGTAGAGAAGTCTGTTATGTTCAATTATAACACAGTGTATCAGCCTCTGTGTACAATATTCTCCTCGATCTGCTCCTTTCACTCTGCATCAATTCCTGGAGGTCATTCCAGTTCACATAGAATTCCTCCAGTTTATTATTCCTTTGAGCACAGTAGTATTCCATCACCAGCATATACCACGATTTGTTCAGCCATTCCCCAATTGAAGGGCATACCCTTGTTTTCCAGTTTTTGCCACCACAAAAAGCATGGCTATAAATGTTTTTGTACAAGTCTTTTTCCTTATTATCTCTTTGGGATATAAACCAAGCAGTGCTATGGCTGGATCAAAAGGCAGACAGTCTTTGAAAGCCCTTTGAGAATAGTTCCAAATGGCCATACAGACTGATTGGATCAGTTCACAACTCCAACAGCAATGCATCAATGTACCAATTTCGCCATATCCCCTCCAACATTCTTTACTCTCCACTGTTTTCATTTTAGCCAATCTGCTAGGTGGGAGGTGATACCTCAGAGTTGGTTTGATTTGCATTTCTCTAATTATCAGAGATTTAGAACACTTTCTCATGTGCTTATTGATTAGTTTTGATTTTTTTAGCTGATAATTGCCTATTCATGTTCCTTGCCCATTTATCGATTGAGGGATGTCGTGATTTTTTGTACAATTGATTTAGCTCCTTGTATACTTGAGTAATTAGACCTTTGTCTGAGTCTTTCGTTATAAAGATTTTTTTCCCAATTTGTTGCTTCCCTTCTAATTTTGGTAGCATTGGTTTTGTCTGGACAAAAACTTTTTTAGTTTAATATAGTCAAAATTATTTATTTTACATTTTGTAATTTTTTCTAGCTCTTGCTTGGTTTTAAAATCTTTCCTTTCAGAGATCTGACAGATACTATTTTGTGCTTGCCTTATTTACTTATGGTTTCCTTCTTTATATTCAAGTCATTCACCCATTCTGAGTTTATCTTGGTACAGGGTGTGAGATGTTGATCTAGACCCGATCTGTCCCATATTGTTTTCCAATTTTCCCAGCAGTTTTTGTAAATAGTGGGTTTTTGTCCCAAAAGTTGGGTTCTTTGGGTTTATTGTAGACTGTCTTGCTGAGTGTTGCTTACCACTAGTCTTTTTCACTGATCCTCCCTTCTCTCTCTTCAACAGTATCATATTGTTTTGAAGACTACTGCTTTATAGTACAGTTTAAGATCTGGTACTGCTAAGCCACCTTCCTTCATATTTTTTTTTTCATTATTTCCCTTGATCTTCTTGGTCTTTTGTTCTTCCAAATGAACTTTGTTATAGTTTTTTCTAATTCAATAAAAATTTTTTTTGGTAGTTTGATAGGTATAGAACTAAATAATTAATTTGGCCAGGATGGTCATTTTTACTATGTTAGCTCATCCTACCCATGAGCAATAAATGTTTTTCCAATTGTTTAGATGTAGTTTTAATTGTGTGAAAAGGGTTTCATAGTTGTGTCCTTATAATTCCTGTGTTTGTCTTGGCAGATAGATTCCTAAGTATTTTATGTTGTCTAGGTTGATTTTAAATGGAATTTCTCTTTCTAGCTCTTGTTGCTGTGATGTGTTGGAAATGTATAGAAATGCTGATGATTTATGTGCATTTATTTTGGATCCTGCAACTTTGCATAAGTTGTTGATTATTTCTACTAGCTTTTTATTTGATTCTCTAGGATTTTTTAAGTATACCATCATATCATCTGCAAAGAGTGATAGCTTGGTGTCCTCATTGCTTATTTTAATACTTTCAATTTCTTTTTCTTCTCTAATTGTTACTACTAGTATTTCTAGTACAACGTTAAATAATAGAGGTTATAATGGGCATCCTTGTTTCACTCCTGATCTTATTGGGAAGGCTTCTAACTTAACCTCATTGCATATGATGCTTGTTGATGGTTTTAAATATATATTGTTTATTATTTTTAGGAAAGGACCTTCTATTCCTAAACTTTCTAGTGTTTTCAATAGGAATGGGTGCTATATATTGTCAAAGGCTTTTTCAGCATTTATTAAGATAATCACGTGCTTTTTGTTTGTTAGCTTGTTGATATGGTGATATGATCCACAATTATGTGGATGGTTTTCCTAATGTCGAACCATACTTGCATTCCTGGTATAAATCCCACCTGATCATGATGAATAACCCTCATGATCACTTGCTGGAGTCTTTTTGCTAGTATTCTATTTAAGATCTTTGCATTTATTTTCATTAGTGAGATTGGTCTATAGTTTTCTTTCTCTGTTTTTGGTCTGCCTGGCTTTGGAATCAGTACCATAATAGTGTCATAAAAGGAATTTGGTAGAAGTCTTCCTTTGCTTATTATGTCAAATAATTTGAATAGTATTGGGATTATTTGTTCTTTGAATATTTGATAGAATTCACTTGTCAATCCATCAAGCCCTGGTGATTTTTTCTTAGGGAGTTCTTTGATGGTTTGTTCAATTTCTTTTTCTGCGAGGCACTCCCTCAGATTAGCACCCCAGCCTACCCAGAGATTCCAGGATCCACTGGAGACTCAGCACATTAGGTGAAGGAGGGGATCTAGGATCTTCCTCCTTTCTTTCCCCTCCCACCAGAGAGTTCCATGAATTCAGGCTTTTTTTCTCTTTTTTTCCAGGTACCTTTTAAGTTGGGTTCAGCTGGAGGATCCTCCAGCTCTGCTCTGTTGTCAGATTTGGTTTTCTGTTCCCTCAGAAGCCTTTGTTCTTGATTGGTGGTGAAGGACTTTATGGAGATCTGGAGCCTTCCTGCTTCTACATTGTCATCTTTCCAGAATTCGTTCTTTTTTTTTAGATCCTATTATTATTAATGATAATAATAAACACATTTTGCTGTCTTAACTGTCCAAAAAACCCTTGAGTTAGTCTTCCAAATAAACAGACTTACTTTTATAACAACCTAATCCACATCATGAAGTAGGATGTATAAAAAGGGAACATGTAGTATTATATAGTTACAGAGCTCGTAGGTATGGGAATCTTTTTATTGTCATGATAATGGATATGTTTATTTGGATCAAGGAGCTTATTTTTGTTTTGCTTATGAAACAGAATCAATTAATCAGTTTTCTATGGAAGGTCATTGACATTGCAGCATCAGTTAAAGCCTTTTTCACACAAGGCCAGAAATTGGAAAGAAATCAGTAAAGATAGAGCCTGATTGCAGGTATACAAGATAATTGGTAATGTAAGCTTAACTTCTTGTTCAATCAATGTGGAAAATGGATCAGAAAGGAGCTTCGGACTTCTTATCCCAAATTCTGTATGTGCATCCCATCCTTTCTTCCTAACTTCATTTCCTCTGAAAGCAGATCTTCTTTCCTCCCTCACACCTCAAATATCAAAGCAAATTAATGAATGAGATGTGTTACTTTTATAGCTTCTTGTGTTCTTGCTTTAGTAAGGAATGAGTGTTATGCTGAAATGGAATCAATCTAGATTTCATAAATAATAATGGAGACTAATTTGACCACCAAAAAGGCATTCACTTTTTTCACATGGGAATTTTTGACAACTTCAGAAACTTTGAAAAAAGTCAGAGAAATGGGTCTTTCAGAGTCATTCAAGAGGAAAACAAACAAAAAATGCCCAGAGCTTTCCATTTGTAATATAGGATTTTAGCATTGCCATGTTGGCTTAGGGCAAACCTGTCAGTTACCCTGGATGGAATGTTGGAGAAAGGATGAGACACTTGGCAGAGACCAACTGGCAGTTGAGCTGAGAGTATAAAAAGCCCTGGAAACCCAAGGCTGGGTTCTGTTCTTCCCTGACTTGACTTCGTCCAGACCACTCATCTACCCCCTCCCCTTGGGCCCTGGGTGGTGAGAATAGGAAAGGATTGTGGGAGTGTGGATTGTGGATTGTGGGTAGAACTAGAATAGCTTAGATTTGGGGATTCAAGAGCAACTCATTGTTATTTATTATCATCATCTACAAGATAGCCAATAGAACTACTCAACTTCCTCACCAGAGACTGCTTTGCTCTGGCCAAGGGCTGCCTAGACCTTCCAAAAACCTTCAGCCAGCTAACCCAGATAATCCACAACAACAGATTTTAGCATTTCCTAACCCTCTTACCATTGCCTTGTTCCTTCTCCAGTGACCAATAAATCCCGTAGCCTTATCTAGTGAATCCTGTGGTGATATCCCTTCCAGCCAAAAGCTATGAGGACAGGCAATGAGCAGGGTTTCTGAGCAGTTAGAGCTGCAACAAGGTCCATAGCTGGGGGGCTGGAAGTTCTACATCCACTCCCTGCCAGACTGCCATTAGCCAATAAAAGCCAGTTTCCTCAGAAGAGTGGGGCCGGCTGCCTGATCTCTTAAGGGAGCCTTGTGGCTAGCAGTGAGGTTTCACTGGGCACTCATTTCTCAGGGTCAGGATCCTTGTACTTCCACAAACAAGCTTCAGGCCCAACTGAGGTTGCTCATTCCATCTTAACAACCAACACTATCCTCCTGCTGGCCAGATACCAGGTCTAGGTCCCTGTTAACCTACTCATCATTACACATTTTATATTTGTGAATGATCATTCTTTTCCACTAGTTTGATATACATTTCCACTTTGCATAAGAAATCTGATGTAGAAAGCTGCATTTTATCAAATGCTCTCAATTTTATAGTTACAGAGGTTTATGGTAACTCTGTAATAGGCAGAATCTCACTAAATAAGCAAATATCTTCTTTTTATACTTCTGCAATAAAGAAGTTGAAACTAAATGGTCAGAGTAGAATGAATGGATGACAACAGATGAACAGGTAGATTGATGGATTGATAGGCCAACAGACAGAATAGAGGAGGGAGAGAGACAGAGAGACAGAGGCAGACACAGACAGACAGAGACAGAGATGATGGAGAGATAGGATAGATAAAATGGCTAGATTAAATTGATTAGACAGGGAGATAGAGAGATAGAAATAGATTATAGAGAAATAGAAAGCTGAAACATAGATAAATGGATAGAATAGATAGATTAGATAGAGTTTAGATGTATAAGATTGAGAATTATTATAAAAGAAAGAAAGAGAGAGAGATACAAAGAAAGAAAGAAAGAAAGAAAGAATGAAAGAAAGAAAGAAAGAGAAAGAAAAACAAACAAAAAAGAAAGAAAGAAGGAAGCCAAAAAGAGAGATGAAAAGATAGATAAATGATGAAATGAGATGAAAAGATAGATAAATGATGAAATGCACAAGGAGAGTGACAATCATAGTTAATCCTTGGCAATATTTTGAAATTTGTCAGTGTCTCTGACAGAAATATGCAGAGAAACTCGTAGTTTTTTAATTATCATACTTGAGAAACATATGTTTATGTTATTCAAGTCAGAATAAGAGAATCAGTTTTAAATTGAAATGTAGTTAATTCCTGCAAACATAGTGCCAGAGATATCTCCATGAGCTAGTTTATTTATAATTAATTTGTAGTGTTGAAAGTACAGTAGAAGATATTAACATATATAAATTTAGCTTCTTATGATGATGGTGCTCTTAATAAAAAGTCAGAAGACCTGAACTGAATTCTGGCTCTGTCATTGACACTAGACTGAGTTGCTTAATATATTTTGAAGGGCAGACTTATTTTTTGTTTTGTTTTATAGAGGAAACATAGGGTAGGAAAACATTAAACATATTATATTAAGTAAACATAAGCACCCTTAGAGCCCAAAGACTGATATTCTCAGATATAGTGGTCTAATTTCTTTGAATCACTTGGACATGAACTTAGAATGCATCTAAACCAATACACTGTTTTTGCAAATGAGGAGCCTGAGACTCATAAATATTGACTGGCTTGCCCAAGATCACACGTATTCTGAGTGACTAAAAGCTCCTGTGCTTGTAAGCAGCATCTGATTGGAAGGAATCTTTTACATAATTCATTTGGATACAGAGAACACCTATAATCCTATATCCCTTAAGAATATATCATGACATTTTAACCAAAATTAATAGTTAGTACATACATATGCTGAGACAAAGTTTCATCAACATTATATGTCAACTTCTGAAAAAAAGAAGGTTCTCTGAGGAGAAAAATTTTAAAACAGTTTTCATTGAAATTATACAGTCATCTTTGGGTGGGGATGCCTTCCTTTGATTAATTCCTAAGATAATAACATGACATTATAACTTCCATCTAAGGAACAAAACAAACAATGAAAAACATTGAATATATTTGTACTAAGTGGAGCAAAAATTGTATGACACAATATCTCAGAATCTCTCAGATACAGAATCTTAGAGTTAACCTATCAATAACTATTTCCATGTAAAGAAACTATGATGGATATTGTGTTACACTGAAGTGAAAGGACTTGACATTTTACTGATCAAGCTTCTAAGTTTATATGTGGGGAAAGAAAAAAGTTTAAATGACTTGTCCAAAGGCACAAAATTAATCAGTTAAAGGGCCACTAATATAATGTAAAATTACAAGACGTGAAATTATGTCCTAGCTCTGCAACTTATTGTGTGTATGGGGAAAAACACATTTCCCAATAACTTCCTATGGTTCTTGTGAGGATGAAAAGATAGTGTTTATGAAAACATCTTAAAACCGGAAATATTGTGCAAGGAATGTTGTGGTCATGACTACAATTAGTAATATTAACAATTGGATCATAGGTAGGATAAAAGGAAAAGTATGAATAAATTTTTCTTCCCATTTTGTTTTCTTCATATCTCTTTCTTTTGTCTGTCAATAAATAAACATTTAGTAAGGTCTTGCTTAGTATAGACACAAAGGAAGGAAAGAAGGAAGGAAGGAAGGAAAGAAGGAAGGAAGAAAGGAAGCAAGGAAGAGTAAGGAAGGAAGGAAGAAAGAAAGAAAAGACCTTAGGGATCATCCAACTCAACCATTTTACAAATTGAGATACTGAAACACAGATGAATAAGTTTGTAAAATAAAATTTGATACACATTTCTTTTGGTGTTATCTTTTAAGAATCTAGTTCAACTTTCAAAATTAGTCTCCTTAGGATTTGTTTTTTGCTTTTTATTTTTTTTTAAAGAAAGGAATAATTAGCCACATCAAGTAAAGAAGCATTTATTCCAGAAGCAATGCTAAGCACTAAGGATACAATGAAAGACAAAACTAGTCCTTTCACCCAGGGAACTCATGATCTATATTTTGGAGAAGACAATATGAAAATAACTATGTACAAAAGAGATATGTATGGAGGATAAATTGGAGATAAACTCAGAGGGAAGGCATTCAAATTAAGAGGCCCTGGCTAAAGATTTCTTGCAGGTCAACTTTTAACTGAGATTTGAAGAAAGCCAGGAAAGCCAAGAGCTATAAATGAGGGCCAGCATTCCAGTCCAAGGAGATAGCCAGTACTTTTAGGAGATGGAGTGTCTTGTTGGAGGACCATCAAGGAGACCAGTGTCATTCCATCTTAAAGAATGTGGAGAAAGATGAAATATAAGAATTCCAGAAAGGTAGGTAATTGAAAATAATAATAGTTAAATTTATATATCATAAAATAGGAGATAGAGAGAGGGGGGGTCTACTTGAAGTGAAGATGACCTAAAGTCAATCAATACCTAAATTTATATGTAGGTATATGTGGTTTACAACACATTTTACACACATTCCAGCATTTGATCCTCACAAAAATTCAATGAAATAGTTGCTATTATCATCCCCATTTTGCATATTGGAAACTGAAGTTGAGACACGTAGGGTCATACAGTTAGTTCATGTGATACTGAATCAAAATCCAATAAGCCATCAAATAAATATAATTATATATTATCATTATATATGTACACATAGATATGTAACATATATATATATATACACACACACACATACACACACACAAATAGGAGGGAAAGAACAATAATTGTATTAAGAAGGAGGAAAGAAGAAAAATGGGAAGAGAGTGGGAAGGTTGGGAAGGGTCAGAAGACTCTTAATAACTATTACCTGTGAAAAAGCCATGCCATAATAACTCAGTGTTCTGGTCTCAAAGAAGTTATAGATTTGATGAAAAATGAAATCATTATAACTTGTTAGTGTACTAATCATTAAGAGTCAGTTTCCTCAAATGACACATTTACTGAAAATGGCAAGATATTTGTCCAAATAGAATTTATGTTAAGAAAAGGCAGCCATGATAAAAATGAATATTTATAATAATGTTAGCAAAATAAAGTCAAAAGAGAGATTCATTGGAGATAAGATAGCTTAGAAGCAGCTCTCTGAAAATACTGTCTTCAAAATAATACTAATTGATTCCAGAGATGTTCAACATTTCACAGAAGCAGCCAAGCCAAAGCCACAGGCTACTTATTATCAGGGGATTCCTTCCTGACCTACCCCACACCCTCCACTCTGAATGTGGGGATTTTCCTAGCATAATAATTACATTGCTCATTCTCCATGCTTATTGAAACCCTTTATGATATTAAATAAACCTAGAATAAAAGAATGATCTAATAAGAAACAGCACCAAGGTGAAAGCCATGATATGATAACAAAACCTCACATAAGGTCAAGTGCTTTATAGTTTACAAAGTGAGGTAATGCACACTATCTCCTTTGATCCTCAAAAGTGCCATGAGATGTCACTATTAAAAACTTAAAAACGTGTACTTCTAGAAACAGGTTTAGAGAGGTTATATAATTTACCAACTCCGCCAAGGACGGTCCCAAGCCCGGCTGAAAAAGGAGGAGTGTTGGGCGCGAGGCTAGCAACCTCACCCCGTAAAAATCTCACTTGCTATAGAAACTGCAACCTCATTAAACCAACAAAACCAAGGATTGCCTAGTCTGGAAGATTGCTCTCCAACAAAGTCCACGATGCGTGCTGGCAAAAGCCAACAAACTCCAGACCTACATCAAATCTTGAACATCAGATGGCCTGAAAAGATCTCCAATACCAGACTCTGGGAAAGAACAATTTAGTATCCCATCAGTCAGGACGCTATGAAAAAAAATATGGAACCCACGAGGGAGGAGAAAAGTCAGAAGGCCAAAACAGACCTGGCAAAGATATGCCCAGTTGGGGGAAGTTGCCCAGAATAGAGTCCGTTGGCGTGAGATTGTTGCAGCCCTATGCTCCTCTGGGAGTCAATAGGAATAATAATAATAATAATATAATTTACCAAAGGCAACCTGAAGTAGGGGGTAAAGAACACTAGTTCCAGTGAAGAAGTTCTCAATTCAAATCCCACTTCAGCCATTCACTGAGTCTGATCCTCATTTTGCTCATTTGTAAAATGAGGATGATAATAATGCCACTGCATTATTTAGTGCCATAGCATTCTTATATAATAGGTATTGTTATATTATAACATTATATGAGCATTATAATATTTCCCACAGCTTTAGAATGAAAATCAAATAAGATGAGGAATAAAATACTCTACAAACTCTACAAAATACAAAAAACTGTACAAAACAAAATACTCTACAAAAAAAAACCTCTACAAACAAAGCAGCATGAAAATTCTCAGCTCTCATTGCCTATAAAATAGTATAGTACCTTCCAGATAACTCCCATTTATATAATAATAGGTTGACAAAGTGTCTCCACAATCAATCAATTAATCAATCAATAAACATTTGTTAAGCATCTATTATGTGCCAGACACTGAGAAAACAATCTGATGAAATATATAATTTTAGTAGAATGACTCTAGCTTGAGAGTTGAGAAAACTGAGGTCCAGGGCATGTGCTCAAGAACATACAACTAACAAGCAGCAGAGGTCGACCTAACACCCAGGTGTTGTAATATGAATTCTCTGCTTTTTCTGCTGTGCCATCACGTTAATGAGATCCTGATGTTGTGTCATGGGGAGTTTCTGTTTGGCTTCAAGAAATGACAGAGAGAATTCTAGGAAAGGGTGGAGAAAGAAACATGATATTAGTTGTTGACACATTCCGGAGTCCACATGCAAATGTCACTCCTTTGGACATGTATTTACTTGTGTGACCAACTCTCATGTTAATTGAAAGGATCAAAAAAGAAAACAAATCCCAGTCTGAGCTTTTCTAATTTCCCAGCATGGTAAACATTTAGAATTGGCAAGTTTGCTCCAAGCTATCTGGAGACCCACCACAAAGAATATGTCTGTTTGGCATATGCCTCATTGCTTCATGATGATTACTGTCTCATTCTAAACAAAGGGGAGAAAAATGCTGGTTGCTGAATGTACCTCCACAGGTTTTAACTCGGCACTTTTTCCCATAAGTAGTTTTTCAGAGATGTGTTGGGATTTGGGAAGTGATCTTATAGCAATAAAAGTCACTATAAAACATAAGTAAAGCCTTCCTGATGGTCCACCGACCACTGACACATTGGTTATATAGTTCATATATTCTCTTCATGTGGGAAAGTGTGTGTCAGGTCTAAAAAATCTCTGGGGTGTTGGGATTTTTTTCATCTAATTTGGAAATCCATACCCAACATGAGATGGAAGTTGAAAAGGTAACCTAATTTGAAGAAATATGATCAAATAGATTCCAGTAGTAATAAAAGAGGGGAACAATGGAAGTTATGCCCCAAATCAGAGAGCAGGAAGGGACCTCTAGTCCAACATGAAGGAGACCAAGAATTCCTCTTTACAACAATCTAGCTGTAGATGTGGAATACATATAAGACATCATCTAGTCCAATCTCTTCATTTTACAGATAAAGAAATTGAGGCCCAGTGAGGTTAAATTAATTGACTAAGTGTATTGACCTTTTTAATGACAGTCAGAATTTGAATTCAGGACTTCTGAATTTAAAGCAATTGTGTCTTCTATACCACACAGTTTTCAACTCCCAGTAAGTGAAACTAAAACTGACACTTAGGATAATCCACATAAATTGTACACACACACACATACACATATCCTGCCTTCATCTGGCTGGATTTTGATCTAATTATCCATGAGGACTGAAGGACTTCACTAAAGCTTCTACTCTAAGTACTAATATCGAATATACACTATCTAAAACCCTTATTTTAAATGAAAACTCCATTAAATTTCAATGTTTTGAAAAAAATAAGTCATGTGTTTTAACACTATCCTAAAGAACCAAAATGACCTAGTCAAAAGATACTTCATTTAGAGTCTGGGGATTTTTAAAAAATATTTTGATTATATGAACACAATTACAAAACCCTTTTCACACAAATAAAGTTAGATCTAAACAACTGGAAAAACATTAACTGCTCATGGATAGACTAAGTTAATATAATAAAAATGACAATTCTATCTAAATTAATTTACTTATTCAGTGCTATCCCAAACTACCAAAAAAAGTATTTTGTAAAACTAGAAAAATTCACCTTGAAGAACAAAAGATCAAGAATATCAAGGGAATTAATGAACAGGATGATTTCAGAAAGAGCTGGAAAAACCTTCATGAACTAATGCAGAATGAAACAAGCAGAACCAGGAAACATTGTTTAGAGTGAAGGACTTAAAAATGCTTTTAAATTCATTCATTCATATTACAGAGGAGAGAATAGAGTCCATAGAACATAAAGATGCTTTCCAAATTATAAATCTCTACCACTGGAGGGAGTTTCCTCAATGGAAGATCTGCACAATAAGGGACTTCCCTCCTACCTCCTCCAACCCCCTCACCGCGCCCCCCAAAACACCTCTCCAAAAAACAAGGAGAGAACAACAACCATGGTGTTTTTAAACTATTATTTTAAACTATTATTTATTTTAATTACTTTTTACTAATTATGAATTCTTAGAGGGCAGGGACTGTGTTTGCCCTTCTTTGGGTTACTAGCATTCATCGTAGGTGTTCATTAATGCTCAGTTGATTTGATTTGTTGGCATGATTGTGAACAAATTTCAGTTTTCTCTTCTGGAAAATGAAGTAGTCTAAAAGTAGCTTCCTTTCTGTATGCTTGATATCCTGTACTTTCATGGCAAATAATTTTTATATGACTGCCTTTTCCTTATTTTCCCTGAAAACTATAATTTTACTAATAATTAACTCAACATATTGTCACTCAAGTGTCTTATATTCATGTGGATGCCTTATCCTTCTTTCTAAAATATAAGACCTCTGAAAATAAGAACTATGTAACATTTGTCTTTGGATGGCCTCCTTAGCCTAGCTATTCTGCATATTGTATCTAAGTAGATTAAGTCACCTTTCTTTGAAATGCTTGGGGAAGATACCATTCAAGAGCAAAAGATAATACCTTCTATACAATAGAATAAGAACCTAGCCCAGTTTCTGGGTCATAACTTTAGACCTTTAATTGTACTGCCATTAAAATAAGCAATTCACTATCTCTCAAGAGACTTATTTCTTTGGGATACATTGCATGGGAGTTTTTCATATTTTAGGGCTCATAAAAATATTTCAAACATGAAATTGCTCTGAAGCAACTAATTCCCATATTGATTCTCTTTAAAAAGCCAGCTCACTAACAAAGTCTATGTGCTTAATTTCTAGACTTGTATTCAATTTTGTTTTCAAATGCACATTTAAAAATATCATCTAGAAATACTTAAAAGCTATGAAATACCTCTAAATGTGCTCGTTTTTCTTCCTTCAAACAACTGGTAAAAGTTAAAATTTTATATTTTTATCAGTTCTGGAATGGGTTTGGAACATATCTCTTCCATTCACTTGGGAATGGCCTTGGCCTCATTAAAAGCTATAGGCCAAGAATGAGGGGGAAAATAATGAGCTCACACTTTGTGATTTTCATTTCCATACTGTTATTTTGGCTTTAAGTTGGGGTGAGGTGAGGAGGAAAATTATACATGAATTCAAGTTATAGATTTATATATTTATAAATATATATTTATACATGAGAATCACAATTCGAATGTTTTGTGAGATATATTTGGCTTATTCTTAATCTTTCAAAAACTCATCTTCTTTAAAATATATTTGTAAACATTAAAAGATCACAATTATTCTAAGCCTTCTCTTTCTCTTTTTATTTTTGGACAGATGTTGCTTTATTCATATCTTTATCAAAGAAGGTTAGGAACTTCTCTTCTACTTATACTGTTAGAGTTATAGTAACTTGTCAAGGGCCATACTGCTAGTGTCCTAGATAGGTTTCAAACCCAGATTTTTCCTCGATCTAAGTCCAGCATTCAATGCACTACCTTATTCTGCCTCATCTATTTTATTTGAATTTTAATCTTAAATAATATCTAACATTAACTAGTATTAACATAGTGTTTTGTTTTAAAAGTGCTTTACAGATGTTATTTCATTTTATTCTCACAATGATCCTGAGAAGTATTTATCTTCCCCATTTTATTTTGTTGTTATTGTCATTTTTCAGTCATGTCTCTACTCTGCTCCTCCTTCCAATCTATCTTCTTCTTTCTTGCATATAAAATAAGAACAGCTTTTATCACCAAAAGTTTGAAATGAAATTATCTGTTCTAGCCACATAAAATGATCTCTTTTATTGAATTAGTTCATAAAGGAAAAAGCACACTGAATTTGGAACCAGAGGACTCAGGTTGAAATTCTAGTTCTTCCATTTACTAGTTATGTGTTCTTGAATAAATCTTGATTGTTCTGAACCTCTGTTTCCACATCTGGAACATTAAGACTTGGGGATAGAATAGGTAAATTTTAAGGTCCCTTCCAGCAGTTTATTTATGAGTCTATATCCTACATCTTATAACAACTAATAACAGCTGGTATTTATTTATATAGTAGCTTGCAAAGCACTTTGCAAATACTACCTCATTTTATCCTCAGCATCTTTGGTTTGAGGTGCTATGATTATCTCCATTTTACATATGAGGACCTGGAGCAATAAGGTAGTAATATTAATTTCTTATACAGTAGAGCACTGTTTTAAGACATTAGGATCATTGGGTCATTCAGTTAAAGATGAAAAGGACCTCTAAGATCATCCTCTCCAACTCCCTGATTTTATAAGATGAGGAAATTTTAGCCCAGGGAAGTTGCATGACTTGCATCAGTTGTGCAGTCATGAAGGCAGGAAATAGCAGAACCAGAATTTGAAATTCAATTCCTCCAATTCCAAATCAAGTGCTTTTTCTATTGTTTCATTCAATAAAGAATAAACATGAATTCTGGATGTTGGCATATTAAGTTTTCTAACTGGAAATTCAATGAATAATTACATCATGGATACGTGATCTCATTGATGGCAAGTACTCTCTCTATTGGTATAGATTGCATCTATTTCCTCCATAAGATTTTTGTTCATGAGAAATTCCAACTTCTGGAATTTCTAACAATTCATGTATTCCAATATATACCTTAGCAACAGTCTATTATTCATAATGTACCAGGTCTTTATACCACTTTTTAAAGGCAAGTCATTTTGGTCAATTTGCTTCAGTCTACTTAAATCTATCTGCCCTCATTATCCATTGGATCACTCAAAGTTTTGACATACAAGTAGATTATGTTATTCCTTAATTCATATCACCATTTTATCATCCAGTATTCTTAAAGCATGTCATGGGTTATAAGGCACTTTCCAAAGTATTATTCATGCAAAATAACTTCTTATTTATCTGTATTCTAAACTGTAAAAAATCAGTAGTCTCAGAACCTGAATCACTGGAAAAAAATCTGGAAAGGTGGGAAGATGCCAGATTAAGAAGAATTACAAAAGCCAAACAGGATTTTATATTCATTTCTAGAGGTAAGAGAGAGCTGCTGGGTTTAAATGTGTTGGAGAGTGATGTAATCAGAACTACCCTTTAGGAACATCACTTAAAGGGCTCTGAGGGATTGGAGAGAAACTTGAGAAACTATTGCAATAACAGACTAGCCTCTGGTGTCCCAAGAACACATCATCATTCTACCCATCTGTCTCTATTCAGATTTTCCTCCTAGACCAGAATGCCCTCTCTAAACTCCAAGTCCTATCTCAGTTTCCAACCTCACCTACCCCCCATAAAATCTTCCCCAACTAATTTGGGTGCCTCTGTCCTCTCTTATTACTGAACATTTGTTGTAGGATACACCACATAACTGAGTAGTTGATTTTTTTATCATTTCATTTTTAAATTATCTAATGTATCTAATTTGTCCCCAAGCTCTTATATCCTGAGCATAGAGATAAAGCATTTTCTTTCAAGTGGGCCTAGAGCCATGCTGGGTACTGTAATATTTGGATATTTGATGAATGGGCTTGAGCTAATTCCATTTACACAGTACACAGTTAATGCTTGATAAATATTGGTTCAGGGAGATTTTTTTTAACTGGGGAAAATACTAGTGCATTTTCTATTCATTATGACAGTCACAAATATTTTAAAATGCTAAAAAGCCACCATCCAAATTTGTTTAGATAACTTTATGCAAGTTTAACCTTGTATTTATTGCTTCAGAGTTGCTTTGTGATCGACATTCATTTGAAAAAAAATCAAATGGGACTTCTTGGTCAATGCTGAATAATCATGATTGTTAGAATCTTTCAATAAACAATTTGAGATTTGCCAAAGGTTAACATGATTCGAGGTCTCTACAAGAAATAACTGTCCCAGGAAATCAGAGGAAAAGAAAAATAGCCCATAATATGGATGTGGTTTTCCTGTTTACATTTAGGACTCAATTTTGGATCTGCACCCTCTAAGAAAAGAAAACTGTCTGAAAGAATGGGAGTATGGATAGTGGGAACATAGAAAAGCAGATGTTTTAAACTTTTTATTCAGGAAAAATTTCCTAAGGATGAAAAAAATTATAGATTTATAGATAGGAGCTACATGCAAAAAATACTATCTTAAATGGAAATTCTTGAGTTTTAGTACTGGTAGCTTATAGGGAAAATTGTCACACTAATCAAGTAAAATACAGAAATGGCTTGGTTACAAGTTGCTTGGAAATGAAAGATCTTTATAACAAAGTTAATTCTTATGTGTTTAGTAACAAGCTTTCTGCTGAGATACATGAATCTACACTTAAAATTTTCATAGCTTATAGTTTTCTGTGCACACCTGAAGTCAAATAGGGCAAACACCTGGCTAAAGTCGAAAGCAGGCAATGTTTGTATTTGGTGACTGAAGCACCCCATTTTTCAACATTTCCCAGACCTTCCCTCAAGTAACTGATGGCCTTCTGCTCTCTACTGCCCTTAACCTTGTCAAAACGTCTGATAACAATTTACACCTAATTGAAAATCATTACATTAACTTGTAACATGTTAATGAGATATTTATATGTTATGCCTTTTGTTTTTTGACTATTGTGTGAATGGTTTTGTCCCCTGTTATAGGAATTTCATTACAGGAAATGGTTTGGGGGGAAAAAAGGAACCCTCGAATCACATTAGATCTCTTTCTTAAGTTTACCCTGAAGGCAAACATGATTTCAGCTCTTTTAAGGTAACTGAAGGGTCTGTGAGAATGTGGTACAAGTTGGTACAGATAGAGCTGGTGAATTTCAATTTCCAAGAATTGCCAGAGATGAAAGTTTATATGTTCCCATTTCACTCAATTTTGAAGACCTAACATCTGTCCCATCCTAGTACAAATTTATCCAGCAGGACTCATAACTGAATTGTCCTTTTATTTTTCTACCAAGATCCAGTAGACCCATATTGTCTTCTGGCCGTGTGTTTTGCATTTTGAATCACATTTGTCATTATTTTAATAAATATTTGATGTTATCCTATACTATAATTTGTATTTTTCAATTCATTATATACTTTTGACTTCTACTTCAAAATCCACATAAAATTCCTTCTAAAACAGATCCTTAATATGGGTTCCATGGATGAATGTTAGGGGATATATAAACTTAGAAGTTTTAATATTATGACAACTATAATTACACATAATTAGTTTCCTTTAGTCCATTTTATTTTATGCATTTAGAAACATTATTCTGAGGATTTCATAGACTTCACCAGACTGAGAGGGGTCCATGGCCATGCAAATCTATCTGAGAAAATTTGGACGCTAGCTTATTTGACGTTTTCAGTTCATTTGTAAATATATCCAGTATCCTTTTTGAAAACTCCAAGCAAAGGAAAAGCCACTGCCTCTTGAGAATAATTCATTTATTAGGAAGTTTCTTCCCCCTTATATAAAACCTAAAACTGCTCATCTATAGCTTCTTTCCATTCACTGTTCACAATCCTGACCTCTGAGATCATAAAATTTCAGAATTTCAAGCTGAAAAGGTTTCTCCATAGCTATCTGTAAAACATCCAACAAATGGTCCTTTGTTTTAAGTTCTCTAGTGAGTGAGCACCCATCAAACTTTGTGCCATCACGTTCAATTTTGGGACATCTCTAATTGTTAAGAATTTTCTCCATTGATGAAGCTTCTTCATTTTGCCTCTTGAATTTCCACCCATTGATCTTAGTTCCACTCGAGTTTAAACAAAATAAGTCAAATTTCTCTTCCCTCACAAATACTTGGAAGATAACTATGAAGTCCTGCCTACATCTTCTCTTTGCCAGATTAACATTCTCAATTAGTTCAACTAATTCTCATGTGACACTGACACAAGACCCTTCACCATTCCAACAGTCCACTTAATCCTCTCTAGTTCATCAATGTCCTTCATTTTTATTGCGCCCAGAATGGAACAGTATAATCCAGACATAGTCTGAGCAAGTCAGAGAGCAGAGGGACTATCACCTCCTTATTCCTGGAAATTAGGCATCTTTGAATGTAGCCAGGGATTGCATTATTATTTTCATTTTTGGCTGCCATATTCCATAGTTCATTCTCTGAGCTTTCCTCTGTAGCATCTATTTGGACCTGAAATTTCATCAGGTTAGAGTTTCCATGTGAAGAAATTGCTACTCCCTCTACCAATGTGGATGAGCAACTTTTCTGCAGCTTATTATCTTAGTGACTTAGAGGAACAAGGGCCTTCCACCTAATTTTTTACTTACCTTCAATATAAACTCACTGGGTGGCCATATTTTTTCTGTCATTTCCAATGTAAAAATCTTTTGTCTTGGCAGAGAAAAGAACAAAATAAGATTGGAATGATTCTGTGTTCTCTCTATTGCTAGTGGTTATCATCTACACTAAATTGGGCAGCACTCCTAAACTTCCTTTAATTCTCCTCTTTTCTTGAACATAACTAAATAAAAATATAATCATTTTGACCTTTTTATCATCACTTTCAGATAATCCTGTACCCTAGAACTCTTTCATGGGACTATGACATACTTTTATATTCATCCTCTGTTACCTCTTGGAGGCTACTAGGTGGCTCAGTGGATAAAGTGGCAGGTCCAAAGTCAGGAAGACTTGAGTTCAAATCCACCTCAGACATGTATTGGCTATATAACCCTGGAAAACTCACTTAACTTTTGTCTTAGTTTTTTTCATCTATAAAATGAGTTTGAATAGGAGATGGCAAACCACCCCTAAGCATTTGCCAAGAAAACATCAATAGTCACAGAGTCAGGCAGAAATGAAAATGACTAAACAACAAACTGCCCATGCTTCCATATTCTGAGTTAGTCCAAAATAACTCTAAGCCCCCTTAATTTAACAGTCCTTTAAATAATAAAAGACTATCTCATTTTTTTCTTTTCCAAAATGGAATACTAGGTTCATGATATGGGAATCTTCCATTCCTTTCCCACCATGCATGTGCCCTTAAACTTGCAAAAGACACTGAAAAAATGTGGCACCTGAAAATAGCTGCAATAGTCAAGACATACTCTAACTAGAATCATCTTCTTCCTTTTGAACACTATGACTATCTTAATGCTAAGATTTCAATAGCTTTTTTGGCTGTTATGACATGCCATTGTTGGCAAATTGAATTTACAGTATTCTGAATACATAGAACAAGCTTTATGAGGGCAGGTATCTTTTTGAGCCCCTCAGTTTCTTCTTCTATAAAATGTGGGAGAGGATGGAATGGAATGAATGACTCTAAGGAATTTTTCAACTCTGAGTCTATGATGATATGAAATACATCTACTTCATTATTAGAATTATTAATTTTCCACACTCCTATTTACTTCTCACATTCAAATTTTACCTCTCCAATCACTTTTGTTCCAACTGCCAAAGCCCTTAATTGACTTAAAGCCCTTTCTACCTGTCTGGACTTCTGCAATTCCCTTCTAATTGGTTTTCCATTCATACTTCTTTCCTCAGTTTTCTGATTTATCACCACCAGAACATTCTCCCTAAAAATACATCTGTTCATGTCTCTTAGATCTATGAAGAGCTTTCACATTGGAAAGACTGGTGCACTGGAAAAGAGAGACCTAAATACAAGACTTTAATACTATCTCTGATTGTAGGCAAAGGAAAACCTCTCAAAGATTGTTTTATCATTTGAGAGAGAGAGAGTCAGAGAAAGAGAAAGAGAGACAGAGACAGAGAGAGAGAGAGACAGACAGGCAAAGGAGGTACTTCAGATATTCCAGACAGCCACTTAAAAAAAGATATAATAATAACTGAGGTAATATAATGAACTTAACCAGGCCTGCTGCAATCCAAGATAATACTTGTTTGATCTATGTAGATAAGAGTTCAGTGAACAAAGAAATATTTAATTAGGTTGGTGCAGGAAAGCAAGACTAAAGGGGCCATGGTAAACTAGGAAAAAAGATTTTAAAATAGATCCAGTGCAGTTTAATATCTGGTACTGCTAGGCCCCCTTACTTCACATTTTTTCATTATTTCCCTTGATATTCTTGATCTTTTGTTATTCCAAATGAACTTTGTTATAGTTTTTCCTAATTCAGTAAAAAACGTTTTTTGGTAGTTTGATAGGTATGGTGCTAAATAGGTAAATTAATTTGGGTAGAATGGTCATTTTTATTATGTTAGCTCATCCTATCCATGAGCAATCAATATTTTTCCAATTATTTAGATCTAGTTTTAATTGTTTGGAAAGTGTTTTGTAGTTGTTTTCGTATAATTCCTATGTTTGTTTTGGTAGATAGATTTCTAAGTATTTTATATTGTCTAGGGTGATTTTAAATGGTGTTTCTCTTTCTACCTCTTGCTGCTCTAAAGTGTTGGAAATATATAGAAATGCTGATGATTTAAGTGCATTTATTTTGTATCCTGCAACTTTGCTAAAGTTGTTGATTATTTCTACACGCTTCTTAGTTGATTCTCTAGGATTTTTTAAGTAGACCATCATATCATCTGCAAAGAGTGATAGCTAAGCAGCAGTCATCAAAACGGTATGGTACTGGCTAAGAGACAGAAGGGAGGATCAGTGGAATAGACTTGGAGTAAATGACATCAGCAAGACAGTGTATGATAAACACAAAGAGCCCAACTTTTGGGACATGAATCCACTATTTGACAAAAACTGCTGGGAAATTTGGAAAATAATATGGGAGAGAATAGGTTTAGACCAACATCTCATACCCTACACCAAGATAAATTCAGAATGGGTGAATGACTTGAATATAAAGAGGGAAACTATAAATAAGTTGAATGAACATAGAGTAGTTTACTTGTCAGATCTCTGGGAAAGGAAAGATTTTAAAACCAAGCAAGATTTAGAGAAAATTACAAAATGTAAAATAAAAGATTTTGATTATATCGAACTAAAAGCTTTTGTACAAACAAAAAACAATGTAGCCAAAATCAGAAGGGAAACAACAAATTGGGAAAAAAATCTTTATAACAAAAAACTCTGACAGGGGTCTAATTACTCAAATATACAAGGAGTTAACACAATTGTATAAAAAATCAAGCCATTCCCCAATTGATAAATGGGCAAGAGACATGAATAGCCGATTTTCAGGTAAAGAAATCAAAAGTATCAATAAGCACATGAGAAAGTGTTCTAAATCTCTAATAATTAGAGAAATGCAAATCAAAACAACTCTGAGGTATCACATCACACCTAGCAGACTGGCTAAAATGAAAGAAGGGGAGAGTAATGAATGCTGGAGGGGACGTGGCAAAACTGGGACATTAATGCATTGCTGGTCGAGTTGTGAACTGATCCAACCATTCTGGCTGGCAATTTGGAACTATGCTTAAAGGGCTATAAAAGAATGCCTGCCCTTTGATCCAGCCATACCATTGCTGGGTTTGTACCCCAAAGAGATCATAGATAAACAGACTTGTATGAAAATATTTATAGCTGCGCTTTTTGTGGTGGCAAAAAACTGGAAAATGAGGGTATGTCCTTCAATTGGGGAATGGCTGAACACATTGTGGTATATGCTGGTGATGGAATACTATTGTGCTCAAAGGAATAATAAACTGGAGGAATTCCATGTGAACTGGAAAGACCTCCAGGAATTGATGCAGAGTGAAAGGAGCAGAGCCAGAAAAACATTTTACACAGAGAACAATACACTGTGGTAAAATGGAATGTAATGGACGTCTGTACTAGCAGTAATGCAATGACCCAGGTCAATTCTGAGGGATTTATGGAAAAGAAAGCTACCCACATTCAGAGGAAGAACTGCAGGAGAGGAAACATAGAAGAAAAACAACTGCTTGACTGCATGGGTTGAGGTGGACATGATTGGGAATGTAGACTTGAAACTACCACATCAATGCAACTATCAACAATTTGGAAATAGGTCTTGATTAATAACACATGTTAAAACCAGTGGAAATACACATCTATCCTGCCAACTTCATATCCAACATTTATCTTTAATAAACTATTTTCTTTAATTCTCACTTCTTCTGTAACGAATACTCCTCCTCTCTGATGCTACTTATCACAATTCTCCCCATCCTTCAAAAGCCAATTGTTAAACAAACTATCATCTCCATGAAAACCTTCCTCAAAGCTCTGCCCTGAAGGTAACTTTTCCTGTCTTCTCTATTCTTGTAATGCTCTGTTTGTACCTAATCTTATGTCATGAACATGTTTTGACTCCTAGATTTATCTGTATACATGCGTTCTCTTTCTTTCTTATCAGGCTATATTCTCTGAAGGCAGGAAATCCTTGAGTTATCTTTGACACATCTTAGACAGTACCTTTCCTACATTAAGAAGGCACTAAAAAAACTTTAATCTAATGTTAAACTTGGAATATTACCACAATCCATTCATAAGTCAATTAGTGCCTTATCACTACTTTCACTGTGGAACTCTGATCTATTCTCTAAAGTGAAGGTGAAATATTTTATTTTTTTAACTGTTTAGGGAAATTCTGAAAACCTCCATGAAACATTCTCAATGAATACAATCTTGAAGTCTTAGTTTAGTAAATTCTTGGTAAACCAAGAGTCCTGAAACAGAAGTCAGGTAAGAGATATATACTACTGCCATTAGTCTAGTATAATTAAAAGGTACTCTAATTGGGAAAAAAGCTAAAACTAATATACAATATATTTGAGGGCAGTGATGTTTTAATTGTTGCATCTCCAACACCTAGTAAACTACCTAACATTTTTAAATTTTTGGACCAAGCTTCTTATTTCTCTGATATATGGAAAGCACCAAAAGTGGTAAAAGTAATATCTGTAATACTTTGATCTAACTTGCAGGACGTCCTATTTTTATATACACTTAGTACCATGTAAGCTATGGCCCAGGTCAATTTAATTCAATTGAATAAACATTGATCTAGCATATTTAGCTAACTTAAACTATTTTCAAATTCAAGATTTGTTCCTCATAATTTTAAGCTTTAGGAATTTAGACCGTATAAGACAGAAAATATTCAGTTGTGTTAGTTATATAAATATTTGTTATTTCTATGGAAAGTCATTTAAATTAGCTTTGGAAATAACATAATTCATTACACTTCAGTATTAGTGCTGGATTTATAGAAACTATTTAAAAGTATAGGAAAAATCACTAACTCTGAAGAATTAAAATGGTGAGTATACCAAAGGATAAGGTAACCTATGGCAGATTATGGGATCATTGATTTAGAAGAGCAGGAAGGGCTTTCAAAGCACAATAATGTAATCTCTTCATTTTATAGATGAGAAAAATGGTACCAAGTGGATAATAAATGCCTTAGCCAAAGCCACAAATTGCTAAACTTCAGAACCAGAATTTGAACCCAGGTCTTAAAACTACAGAGCAAATAATATTTCCATTGTGCTGAGCTTCCTTCTTATCTCTTTATAGATTATTAAATGCAGTATATTACTGTTGCTAATGTGAATACATAAAAGATATAACATCTGGAAACTTTCAAGCTGATAAAAGAGAGGTAGGCAGATTATATAATGAACAGCAGAGGTAACAGATGGATAGCTTGATTGCTATACTAGCATTTACAAAATGCCTCTACAAAATGACAAATACCAAAGGAAATCCTATCAGATATTAGGTAGATCCTTTATGGAGTACTTATGGAAAACATAGATAAAGATCACAATTGATATGAAGTAATGATCTGGCTTCAGCATGGTTGGAGGAAATACAGGTCAGGAAGATCATACATCCATTATATATGCCTACATGGCTATATAATTGCTTCTCTAAGTAGCGAGTTCCACACTTCATCTTATCCAAAGGAAAATAAGAAAATATAGTCTGGATGGACAGGATTCCTATTACTTATAATAAATCAGAATAATTGGACTCTCTCTCTCTCTCTCTCTCTCTCTCTCTCTCTCTCTCTCTCTCTCATACACACACACACATACAAGTTTTTTAAAAAAACTATTCTTTTCCTCAGAGGGTTCACACCATAGTGTTTCTCAGATCCAGGAGCCCTTGAGTTATGACTTTTGTAGGTATCACTAATAGAACCACTAAAATCCTGTATAATGCTCTCTAATACAGGTGTAGACTACCTAGTGTGAGTTAGTTGCCTATGTCCTGCCTACACTTGACTGAGAAGTTTCTTCTAAGACATCCACTTTTTGTGTTAGCTCTGCAGCACTAGAGTTTGGTGAAAATGGAATTCAGTCTTAAAGAAGAGTTGAATGTAGGGAGTGACTAAGATGCTGAATGGTTCTTGATTTTACAATCTAAATTTTTTACTAATTTTTACTACAATCTTTTTACTAATCTAATTAAGATTTTTGTTTAACTATGAGTGATCTTTGAACAACAGAATCTGGAGGAAACTGGAATTCTTTAGTGAGAAGAGCACAAGAATAAATGACAATAGGGAGACTGAGAGTAGTAGATCCTTCACATCTCATTGCTTTCGTGGAGGATAGTCTAAGAAGAAAAAGTTATAAAATGAAAGAAATCTAACTTGAATATAGAATATAAATTGGCAAATAAATCAGCCAATATTATTGAGCACCAGTTATATGCAAGACACTGGGGAGAAGTGAACTATTACCAAAGTCCCTGATCTCTAGTTTACAGTCTAGTTGGGGGAAAGGGCAATGTGAAGTTCTTTATTTCCATCCAACATATTCAAGGGAAATATTTGACTTACCTGACTAAAAGTTGTGCTAATCTCAACAGTCGGAGGAAAATTGGATATGAAATTAGCTAAAAGGTTTGGATGATCAAATAAGTATGAAGAAATATTTAGAGAAATCATGTTTGTAAGGATTATACTTTAGCTTAAAATACTTGATTGGGTTTATAAGAAGTAAAAGGTAGGAAATAAAGCCTGCTGCTACCAGAGCCTTTTGTCCTAAAGAAAAAATGAACATTTTGTTATGAAAATTACTTTGAGATTATAATACTCCTTAAAGGAGGGATTAGATATTCCAATCCTTTATGTAATCTTCTCATAGTCAGAAAAATTATTCTGTATGTGAATCTGAGATGGAGCATACTAATTTGTTATGATATAGTATAGCTAGATGGCTTGTTCCTGAGTTCAAATGTGACCTTAGACACTTACTGTGTGCTCCTGGGCAAATCATATAACTTTGTTTGCTTCAGCTTCCTCACCAATAAAATAAACTGGAGAAAGAAATGGCAAACCACTCTGACATCTTTGCAAAGAAAACCCCAAATGAGATCAAGAAGAGTTGGTCCCAAATGAAATGACGAACAACAAAAACAAATATGTAATAACATCTTTACCAGAAAGCCCTGGAGGAGAATGCATCTAGGGAATGTGGCAATATGCTTCAGCAAATGTAACTGTTTTGCCCTTGGACGATCTCCTCAAACAAGTCAACCTTTGGTTATTTTTAAGTTGTGCTAAGTTGTCTGAAGTTGTGAACATGGGCAGTGTTTCTTACATTCTGATTGTTTCAAAGTAATCAAGAATATATTTTAAGGCAAATCAATAATGGAAATAAGTTGGCAGTCATGTTTAAGACAATATTATGTTAATTTTGAATCAATGCTAGACTATAAAAATATGAATATATTTGAATAATTACTATTTTTAAATTCATTACTTGCCAAATTTGCAAGCTTCATAGTCTCTGAAAGTCCATTCCACTCATATAACTACTTATCCCCATCTTATAAATATTTGGCCTATATTACTCTTATCATCCCATGGAAATGACAGTCTATATTGAATGAAAAAGATTCCCTTAGAAGAAGACTGACTCTACAACCTCCCTCTGTAATTAAAAAAAATGTTTAAACTCTGATTTGGGAAAATATTCCATATTGTTGATAGTTCCTAATTTATGAGCACATTTCTTCAAAACTTCGTTTCAATTTGGTTGTTTATAATCTAGAATATAATTTATCCACGGAAACAATGGTAATCAGGTTTTCAGACTAGCCTACTTATAACAAAACCACGAACACATACGCTTCTTACCCCACTCACATCAGGTTCTGAGTTTTCTGATGTCTGCATGGGCTTTTCCTGAGAATTTTGTTTTAATCTATGAAAAACACTTAAGACTTTTAATTTTTTCCAATCTTATATTTATATCAGCTTGGGACTTCCTTATTATAGCCAAAAAAATTTGACCTTCTCCATTTGACGGAGACAATTTATCTGACTAAACTCACAGGAAAAGGTCCTCTTGGATCTGCTTTGCCTTATAATTCATTCTCCTCACCTTCATCTTTGATCTTTACTCCTTGGTATTCTTGAGGTTCATAGACATTTACAATAATACACATGCTGTTCTATTTCACTCATTCAATCACCATTCCAAACCCCCTTACAAATATGCCCAATTCACCAAAATACCTTACTATCAACATTAAATAAACAAACTAAATAATTACATGCACTTTCCCTATAGTGCTATCTGCCTTCCTCTAGTATTTCCCCTGGATTAGAATAATAACTCATTTCATTGCATAATTTAGATGCAATAAATATTCAGAGAAAATAATAATATGGTATCATTAGTAATTGAAGAGAAAAAAATTAAGGTAAGAAGAAATTAAAACTTTTTTTTTTCAGAATGCTGGCTCTTGAATATGAAATTAATCAGAGGGCCCCATTGGAGGGTTTTACTATAATAAAATAATTAAAATTAAAGGTGTTTTAATAGTTGTATACAGAGGATGAAATGGGAAAGCAATAGAAAGTTTTAGAGATTTCAAGGAGGAAAGACCAATATTAAGTATCTAGGCAATGGAGGATCAGAGCAAAGCAAAACTGAAACTTGCTAAAGCTGTGATCATAACAACATATAAGGTGTTCATGAGTCCAGACCAATGCTTCTAAGTAGAAGGTAGTTTCTAATTGGGAATAGGGAGTGGTGGGAGGAGAAAGAAGGGCAGGGAGTGCTTAGAAAAGTGTCTTAGTGTTTGTTGTATGGAGATAAAGGGATACTCAAGGAAGGAGAATACTTATGCAGGCATAATGGGAAGAGGCATAGAAAATAGATCTCCTCCCTGTCTGGTCAGTATATAGGCTAGTTGGCAAACAATATGATTATATGACGGTGGAGAACACAGTATAGTGAGAAAAGAGCTCAGTAGCCTTGTCACTTTTTCCCTAGTCTTCAGGATCAGAATTCTCCAGGCAATAGCAACTAGAGAAGAAAAGTGACAGAGTAGTGAGCCAAGATCTGGGTAATTTAAAGGCTTTATGTGCACCAAATATAACCCAGAAAATCCACCCTTTTCTAGCATCATTACAACTTTATTTGTAAGGAGCATCAATGCTTTAAAACTTTAAATCCTTCATTGTAATTTGAATTCTTGTTTGATTAACAGTAGATATGAGTAACAACTGGTCACTAGCCTCATATCATTAAGTTTTTTAATAGATGAGATCTTTTATTGTCAAAAAAAGGTTCATTATCACCATAATCATAGTCGTAGTATTTCTTTTCATTTTTTAAAATCCTTACCTTTTGTCTTAGTATCAATTCTAAGGCAAGAATGGTAAAGGCATAAATAGTATTTTAAGAAGTATTTGTAAAACTTGCTCACATCAAATCAAAATTCCTTTCATAATCATTTTGGACAAGGGAAAATAATCTACTTGCCAGGGAAAGAGAATCATCTTTATACATTAATTAACATGTGGTTATCTGTCATCTCACTAATTCAGAAATTATTCATTCTTACTCATAAAATGGCATCCTGAAAAACTAGGAGGGGGCATGTAAATTTTAAATGAAGAAAAGTGGAAAAAAATCAAAACAGGTCCTGAGCTCTCCTCTGGATATGGGAAATTAGAGTACTTGCCAGAATTCAGATTTATTGCAGGAATGTACAGAAGGTAATAATTTGATAAGCTGACCAATAGAAAAGTTAGGTAGCACCATGGATAGTGTACCAGACCTGGAGTCAGGAAGACCTGGGTTTAAGCCCAACTTGAGCCATTTACTTCCCTTGGCAAGTCATTTATCTCTGTCTCAATTTCCTAGCCTGCAAAATGAGCTAGAAAAGGAAATGACAAACTAATATAGTATCTGTGCCAAGAAAACCTCAAATTGGGTCTTGAAGAGTCAGACACAACTGAAGTAACTAAACAACAAAATCTGACCAAGGCAGTTGATTCTAGAAAATCTTGGAGCACTCACATAAAACCAACATTTCACTCAACTTCAATATACATATCATTAGCAAGACTATACACTTGAGATGGATCTCTCTTTGTCATAAGCCTTTTAAATATGCTCTCTTTCCTGACCACGTCTGTGTTCATGCTGTTCCTTTTCTGGAAATATTTGCTCCAACTCTTTTCTGATATCTATTTACATCAGATTCTATGAGGAAAGAGGTATTCACCATCTCCATGGTTGGTCTTGCAGAGAGCACTGTCTCCTACAGGAAAATAAGAGGTTGGAGTAGGGGGAAGGAAGTTCTTTGGAAGACAATGGATATCATTAATGGAACAGGAAGGAAGAATGTAGAATGATCAAAAGAATGGTGGTTTCAAAAAAATAAATAGAAGAGTATTTAACATTCAAAATGTATCAGAGATGGACTTTAGATAACTTCCAGGCTTTCTTTTCTAGCCAGATATAAATAGTCAGAGCTAGATGATACCTTCAAAGTAATCTAGAATAACAACTCTTTACATGTCAGATTAAGAAACTGAGGTGCCCAGAAGGGTTTTTACTTTCAAAATGCCACAAGGACAGTTTGTGACATGTGGGATTAAAAGAAAGGTCTTTGGTATCTAAATCTAGTTTTCTTGTTACTATATTATTATGTCTTCCTATGTTGATGAGAACACATTTCATGTTGGTAGCATTATTAAAGCACCAGAAAATCTAAACTAAATAAAACATCTCATTCTCTTGTTCCACATTATGGAATAAAACACATTTCTTTCCCTAATAGACTGGTGAAGGCCATAATGCAAAATTTAATGAATTTGCCTTATATATTTTGGAGTTTGAAATGTCAAGGTAGTCATTAGCATACCAGTTGTAAATCTCATTGGGTAAATAATTGTTTTTCATGTTCTCCACAAGAAAGCAAAAGAATTTTCTCAAAATATTTTCTTATTTTCTCCTTACTTCTGAAAAGAAAAAAAGTTTCTAAGGCAAAATTTCTCCAGTTACTTTATACCAAAAGTATATGGTATAAGAGATAACACATGGTAGTATTCCTCAGAAACATAATGCAGAAATCCAAAGGAGCATGCAATTTAACATGATCTTAAGAAGGAACTTTTCACAAATAATATATGTACTGTATGAAAGCCATAAATACATCATTTTACAATTGTATACCCTTTAGGAAAATGCCTAATAGTCAATATTTACACTAAAATATGATTAAACAATAAGGAAAATAGGATATGGGAAGGAAAACAAATCATATTATTTTTAAAAGCAATAGCAACAAACAGAACTTGAAACTAAGGTTCTGGCATACTTTACCAAGAGTAAATGAAACTGGAACAGTCCAAAAGAGAGAGGTTCAGTGTTCTCCCCTGACTGTGGCAGGTTAGGTTGCTTCATAGGACTCTGATTGACTGAAGAGAGAATCTAGTGACTTTTGTCATCAGAACACAAGAGTATGACAAAGTCAGCAAGCAATTGATCCTGGAAAGGATGAAAGATTTCAACCAATAGGTCAGGATAAGGATATTTATGGGCCAGTGAAATATAATTTGGAGGTTCATTATGTAAGATTCTATATCAGGTTTCCCCTTAGCTTAATAGGGAGTTTTAGGAATTTTGTATTTTTTTAATGTCATAGTAAGAAAGAGGAATTTCCTAAAAGTCTTTGAGAATTCTATGATACTAATAATATAGTAGACCCCAAACTCAAACAATATATTGAAGGGCAGTTCAAAAAAATTTGTGATGAAATAATGAAGTAATAGGAACTACAAAAAGGGCTTCTGTTTGTTTGAACAAAGCAGTGATTCCCAAAGTGGGCGCTACCACCCCCTGGTTGGTGCTTCAGCGATCCAGGAGAGTGGTGATGGCCACACTTTTTTTTGTATTACATTCTATTCCGAGTTCAATAGATTGTTTCATAATTTCCAGGGGATGCTAAGTAATATTTTTTCTGAAAAGGGGGTGGTAGTCCAAAAAAGTTTGGGAACCACTGGAACAAAGCAACAGTATAAAGCTGTTTGCATTTTACTTTTTAGCATATTAAAGGCAAATAGACTGAATAAACTGCTAAAAGATTTTTTTAAGTGTTAAAAACAGCAATCTTGGTTATATGACATTCTATAAATTAAAATTGTAACTAGGCACTTTGGGACATCTATAGAAAAACAAATTAAGGGTCACACTGAAATAGTGTAAAAACCTGAAGTGCCTTCTGAATCATCAGGTAAGAATTGAATTGCTTTCAATATAATTGTAGTGTTATTTTTAGTTTATCACAATACAATAGACTTTAATAACTTTTAGCATGTTGAGTTATAAAAGAATTTAGAGATCAGAAAAACATAAGGTTAGACCTGGAAAGGACCTCAGAGAACTTGACCAAATTATTTTTTTTTACAATAAAGAAGCTTAAACTCAGAGAAGGTAAATTACTTACCCAAAGATTCAAAAGGAATAAGTGAAAGGAAATATGAAAGATTTAATTTGTAACATGTATGTCTCCTGGACAATACTTTCAGTGATGTGTAGAAGGTGAGTAGGGCTCGAGAAGGCCTCAGTGTTCTTGCCAGCCTATAACAACTTTGTTTCAAAGTTAGGTCAACTGGCTCTTCTTACTACAAACAGATATAATTCCAAAATATTAACAGACCTTCTACTCTGCAATATGACTGCAGTGGTCCCTAGAGGGTGCTGTGTGGTAATACAGGCACAACTAGTACAGCTCTTTCCAGCAGAATAAAAGCTTTTTAGAACAAAATGGTGCTCAGTTATCTCAAATTGGGAGATATTCCAGCTTTTCTCCTATACACTGTCCAACTCTACGTTCCAGGGACTAGGCTTACCTCAGTAGGCAATGGTACTACTCTCTATTACTTTATTTAGGGTAATATATATATATATATATATACTACTGATTTTAACTATCCTGATACTAATGATTATAATGAAAAAAATGATTCTACTGTTGTTTAGACAATGGAAAGGCGTAATGATTAGACAAATGGCATTCAATGAACTAAATTTAAAAGTCCTCTATCTGGAAAATGTATTGAAGAGAATGCAAGTAGACAAAGATAACATGATAAAACTAAACAGAGAAACCGAGGCTCTCGAAGAAAACCTGGCAAAACTATTTCCCCTGCTTTATGAAGGTTTTCTAAGGGGAGTGGAACTGACTATAGGCAAAATGACTTTTTGGAAACAGAGAAGGTAGTGATTTAACAAAACAAAACAAAGCAAGCAAATAATAATAATATAGTGAGTAAAGGACAGGAACAAGAATTTAGTTTTTTCTGATCCTAATATATTAGCATCTGTAATTCCAGTTCACTCTCCATGAAACAGTAAAGAACACCATGTAACCCTAGTGGGGTGACCATCTTTATGACTGCATGTTGGACACAGGGGCTGCAAAATCTGTGTTGCAAAAATCTCCTGATGAGTGTGAAGCAGTGGGAACAATGCAAGTTGTGGGTGTACCAAGAAAACCCCAAGTGAAGAAATTACCATAAAAAATGGTATCTTTGGGACCTCTTAGTGTGGAACATTCATTTTTACTGATGCCAAATTCCCCAATGAACCTTGTAGGTAGAGATCTTTTATGTAAACTGAGGGCAACAATAGTGTGTACCCCTACTGGAGATATATCCCTGGAACTACCTGAAGAATCTTTGAACTTATTCCCAGTTTTTTTCTTAGATGAAGTAAATAAAGAGAAGGGAATCATATTTACCAGATACCAGAAGATATCCAAGAAGATTTAAGGCCTACCAGTTCCACAAATGTGGGGTTATTAAAATCAGCAGTCTCTGTTAAGATTGCAACTAAAGAAGGTCCACCATTGGCAATCCCATAATACCCACTGAGCAAAGAGGCCTTTGAAGAGATTACTCCAATTATAGAGTCCTTATTACAGCAAGGAATAATGGTACCCTGTATCTCTGAATACAATACTCCCATATTACCTGTAAAAAAGTCCAAGCTAGATACAAATGGCAAAGTGGTCTATCACTTTGTGCAAGACCTTAGAGCATTCAATAATCATGCAGTTAAAAAGCACCTTGTTATACCAAGTCCTGCAACAATAATTGTCTGTAGAGATTGTTTGATTTTTAAAAAATTTGTATACTCTTTGATTAGCACAGGTCCTGGTAAACAATAGGAACATCATAAAAGGTGCTTGCTTGATTGGTATTAAATAGATTGATTCATTGATACATTAGGGAGATGATTTGCTCATGTTCATATAAATACTATGTGTCAGTGGTAGAACTTCGATCTAAGGTCTTCTTCACTCTACAATTAGCTCTCTAGCCACCATATAGTGCTACCCCTCTGATTCAAAAATTAAAAGTAGCAAAAAATTCAGTGGCCATAGACACCAATTTATAGACTAGCCATTTGCTTTCTAATTTCATTTGGGGTACTGAAATTTATATATCATTTTTACTTTTGAAGTCATATCAAAATTTTTCAAAATACTAGACTCATCTTCCATAGTTTGTTTCAATTTACTATTACAAGTAGAAATCTTATACAAACCCATACAAATACAAATTTTATATGTTTATAATGTCCATTTGAACCTATCAATATATTTGATCCAATTGAGGATCCACAAGAAAGTGTTGAAGAAATACTAGAATTACTTTGTTCCATTAAGCCATATTCAAAATGCTTAAGTCCATTGAAGGCATCAAGTATAATTAGATTTGATAATGTCAAGAGTATGGTTGACTTTTCTCTTCAACTTCTAATACCCTTTTCCTTTCCAGTTATAGTCTTCTTTTTGTAGTTATTAATTTATATGTTATTACCTCCATTTAAATGTATACTTTTTAGAAACACAGAAGAAAAACATTTTCTTGATTGCATGGTTCAATGGGGATATGTGTGGGGATGTAGACTCTAAATGATCACTCTATTGCAAATATTAATAATATGGAAATGGGTTTTGATCAATGATACATGTAAAACCCAGTGGTATTGCTTGTTGGTTACAGCAATGGGAAGAGAGGAAGGGAAGGAAAGAACATGAATCATGTAACCATGGAAAAATATTCTAAATTAATTAATTTAATTAATTATTTTTTTACAAAATTAAAAAAATAAATCTACACTCCTTGAGAGTAGGGGCCTCTTTTATTGGGGGTGGAGAGGGGTATCCCAAACACTTAGCATTATTCCTAACACAGAGCATGTACTTAAATTCTCTGTTGAGTGACCACTTGAAAAGAATTTTTTGAAGCTAGACTTATCATTTGTAATTAATTAGTATAAACAAATTTGCAAAGCAATGACTGTTTCCCATCAAAACTGATACCTTATGAGAACTACAAACATCTTGATTATGAAAAAAATTTAAAGAATAAAAACAAAAGAAAAAACACCCAATTTATTAGTGCCAGTGAATGTTCATGGACAAGTAACAGAAACTAAGCTACTTTGGGTTGCAGCCTACATCACAGAGTATCAAAATAACATTTTTTTCCAACTGAATCAGCACACTTTCTTGTAACTGAGTCTGTAGGGATTTAAAGTCCCCATTGTTTATCCATGAAACCGTCAATGAAAAGGTGCTACCTCTAAGCAGGCTTCCAGTATAACTTGGTATGGAAGGCAGAGCTATCTAAACACACAACACCTCTCATCCACTTGCAACATTCTCTCATACATACATCCACACATAGGCATATACAATAACATTACATATGGCCTAAAGCACAGAATTCCATCTAAAATAACATTTCTATATATCAAAAGCAGGCCTTTATATTTACATCAGATGCTCTAGCCATGGAAATGATTTTGCTTGAAATCATAGTGTTAACATTAAAATGTTCAACTTGTCAAAATTATTTATCAAATCAAAGATGTATCTACAGAAAGATCTATTTGATCATGTGCAAGATTTCTAAGGCCATTAGAAGTCCTTGTTCCACAGGACCAGCACTGCCAACACAAGAATCCACTGATACATTTAACAAGTCTTCAATCTTTGAATGAAGCCAGCCAGGCATTGGGAGACATTCATGAACTGCAGGTTGTTGGCTCAAAGGTCTAAAACTTGAAACAAAAAAAAATGTTCATGGGATAGCACCATAGAAATTCTCTTTCAGCAATAGATCATTTTTGCCGCCAAAAAATTTCTTTACTCACTCCTTGAGTGGAGGGAAATCTTACAATTGGTCCAGAAGCGACCATTTGGTTACCATTCAGTGTCATTTCTGGTTAACTAAACCAAATACCACAATGTCAAGAGCAATTTTTCATAAAATGTTCCAAAGGAAGAGGCAAGCAGTGGTGAGGACATCTTCACTGGCTACTGTATGAGAGAAGCCAGCTTGAAGAATCCTGCTCCCAAGGCTTATTTATTTCCTTTCAGGTTCCGAAGATATCACATAGCTTCTTGGATTTAAGGTAGGTGAGAAGAAAATACCTCCACAGAAAAGTGACTTTACCCATAAACTGAGCACTTTTGGAGACTGACAGCAACCGTGCTTTTAGAATATTAGCAATAATGACTATAGAATAGAAGTTTGGGGAAATGTGGAAATGTCATAAGTAAAATGGTGCAAAGATTGGTTATATTTCAAATATGTTAAGCTGGAATAAAAATGAAAACAACGAAGCTGGTGCATTCCAGCTTCAAAATACTGAAGAAATGAATTTTTAACACACACACAGACCACCCTCAAAGGACCTCCCTGTGTCAAATCATATCATGTATCTGGCTTGCAGGTTTGCACTGCATTCTGGATGCAAAGCCAAAGCAATTAGACAAAGATACAAGAAGAGTATTTCAAATTGTGTGTAATCTGTAGGAGTTTTATTTTGTTTGCTTGTTTGTTTTCCCCTTTCCTGGACACCAAACAATTTTTAGAAGGAAGAAATCTGAAGGATCACTTTTTCTGAATGGAATTGATTCAATTGCCAGGCATTAATGACATAAATCAAGCTGTTTAAAAAAACTCATCTAGTCCTCCTGGAAGCATGCAATGCCCTTCCACCAGGTTTGCAGATATAATCAAGCATGGAGCCCACACATCACCATCATGTCTATTCTGTTGGGCTACCTGAATACTTCAATCTGGGAACAGAAACAATTGTGATTTTGAAGATTTGTGTTGATTCAAGCTCATTATAGAAAATTTTTGTGCTAATAACTTCAGTAAAAAAATGCTTCTCCCCATCAAGCTCGCTCCTTTTCTTTTGGACATAGAGGTTTTGGCATTATTTTTTGGTATGAGTGGCATCTGAGTATTTTATGCTTTTGTATCGTATATGGAATCCTTTCTTGTTGATTGTATCGTCAGTGTGGAAATAAATTAAAATAGCATCCCCGGATGAATCGATTTCTTCAGGTGGCTAGAAATAAAAAAAAAATAAGGTAGTTTTTTCATAACAGAGTTGATGCTTGAGGATTTTTTAAAAAGCCTTTACTTGCACTGCAATTGTAACTTAACCCAGAGCAATATGAACCTAGCAAAAATAATTCCATTCTGAGATGGCTTTATACTATGGAATGAATTTCAACATAAACCAGTGAGCATCACAAGACTTGGGCTTTTGAAAGTTGGCTTCACATGCTAAGAGGCAAATAGTCTGTAGTCATTCTAAGTAGTCTATTTGGTTAAAGAGTAGTCTGCTGAGTGCCCAGAGCAGGAGACTTATTTGAACTCTTTTCAACATTTGAGGCTATTGAAACTTTTCTTCTGTAGAACATTTATATTTACATGGATAACATATATTTTGGGAGGGAGGATATAAACTATATTTTAGCTCTATTAAGAGCTAGTTTATATCCTTATCTGTTTCAACATACTCTGGAAGATTCTTGAAGAAAAATCCAGTCTTCTCCTGGGTTCAAATGCATAAAGGAATTAGAACCAGACTTAAGTTTCTTGGCATTTTTCCATCATTATTGGTAAGTAGAAATGAATTTGAGGCCAATTGTAAATCGTATAAAAAGATTCCCTTCCTCCTCTTTTTCTTAAATTCAGTTAAATATTTTAGAAAAACTCAAAAGTGAAATAATTATACACATGTAAGCTTTTTAAAAATCTCAATGTGTTTCCATTGAATACTTTAAATTACTACGACAGCATAAAAAAGAAGACATGTTTAAATCGTGATCCCATTTAAGGTTTTCATATCAAAGATCCTGGGATAGATTGCCATTTTCTTCTCTAGCTCATTTATAATATACTCAACATGACACTAGGTATATATTTAAATTTTTTAATAAAAAACAATTTCTTTGCCAATAAATAATGGTTTCATTATTGTGGGTAATCCCTTTATCCAATATAGACTGCAACATCGCCAGTTATAAATGGATTTATGTCATGAATTGTTGTGGCCAAAATACATGAAATACATTTCCTTTTGGCCAACATACAGTTTTGCAAGTCTATCCAAACCCAACTAAACAGGACTTTAGATAACAGATATTTATTCTGTGAGAGGTTGATTCTCAAAGTCTTTCCAGGATGAGAAAACCTATCATAGTTTTATGTCTATTGTACTAGCTTCAAAGAATGCAGTCAATCACCTCCATTCCACAATATCAGAGCAGAACATTAGTATTGAAGTATAATAAAACACAAATCTAGCTACCCCTTTTCTTATTTTCAAAGATTACCTAATCTTAATTATGAGTTTTTTAAAAAGTGGTGTTTGGTCTGCTTCTTTTATCTCTTTTTATTCCATGAACTAGGTTATTTCCTCTTTAAATCTTGTTTGGACACTAGAAAGATGAGATAGTCTCTCCTGGGATTCCTCAGTATCCAATAGAAAGTCAATATGAGACAGAATTTGGGGGGAAGAATTTTAAGAACATTCATTAAACTTTCTCAGTTGAGTCAACTTTCAACCTTGAATTAGGACATTTAATCAGTTGGCTGACTTCCAGGAAAGAAATGAGATGAGAAAGTTTGCATCACTTTATAAAATTACCATGAGGAAATAGTGACTAAACAATTCCCAGTACTTACTCCTGAGCCACAGAATCGACCAAGATTTCGAGCTGTTGAATCATGACCATCAAAGATCTGGACATAGTCATAGCCACAGTCTGCTTCTTCTTCAACCTCAAAAGTCTGAAAAATTAATTCAACTGAAGAGCCTCGTTCTGACATTAGTAGCCACTCACACCGGACTTGGACTGGGTAATTGTTGTCACCAAACTGAGCATGCGAGTACAGATCTCTTGGATTGGAATCAGCTTTCAGTCGACCACCACATTCTGCCTCAAGTGGGAGAGGAAAAGAAAGAATTAATGCTAATATTTTATAGGACAATTTCTTTCACCAGGTTGCCCTCCACATTTTATTAGTGTTGAAATGACCACGTAGATGAAGAGCTTAAGGCATCATTACTGGTGTCTGTCTCTATGTATGTCCTAATAGAAAGGCAAAGTGATTCTCCATTCACCCTCCTTCACAATTCCTTTCTCACTAAACAACAAAAATAAATGAATTTGAATATGTAAAATGTGAGAAATTGGAGAAAATATTTTAAAAGATGCCTCTGATTCTATTGTCAATTAGGGATGTCTCTATTTGAGGAATCTAGGGAAGCTAGGTGACCAAGTGGATAGAATGCTGGGCATGAATTCAGGAAGACCTTTGTCCAAATTCAGCTTCAGAATCCTAATTGCTGTGTTACCTGGGACACGTCACTTAGCCCTGTTTACTTGAGTTTCTCATCTGTAAAAATGAGTTGGAGAAGAAAATGGGAAACTACTGAAGTATCTTTGACAAGAAAATCCTAAATGAGGTCACAAAAAATCAGACATGACTAAAATGACTGAAAAACAATAGTTATGGAAAAAATAACTGGTTTCAGAAATTCTAGAATCAATTCATAACTCTTACTCAAAGGAATCAGAACAAGAAAATCAACATATCTCCAACTTAGAAGGCAGGTGAGAGGTTTGTACCTCTCTACCTGTAACTGAATAAGAATCCCCTCTATCAACATCTTTACTGACAACAGACCATCCACTCATTGACTACCATCAGTGAGGGGAAAGTCACTATCTTCTAAGTCAGTCCATTTCATTTTTGGAATCATTAGGAAGTTTTTTTTTCCTTTTTCTTTCTCTTTTTTCTCTTTCTTTTTCACCAAGTTTAATTTTGTGTCTCTGCAACTTCTACTCACTGATCCTAGTTTTGCCCCCCTCCCCAACTTCTTTTTCATAGGGTAAATATCCTTAGTTTCTTCTATTGATCCCTGCATAACATGACCTTAAGATCTCTTAAATGGGAAACTGATTGCCATATTCTGGCTATTCTGGCTCCTCAATGGCATAAAAATGTTCTTCCTAAAATTATAGTTCTCAGAACAGGGAAGGAAACAGTGTAAATCCATTTGGGTCACTTAGAAGTATTAGGATTATGTATATGTAATTTTGTGTACTGATATTCAGAAAATGATCTAATTGTGGATATTGTCCAAATTTATCTGATAAATTACCATAAATAGCATATACTAGATCTTCATTTGCTTACTTTTACAACTACTTACCAGAAAAAACTAAATGTGATCTTGGAAAAGAAATTACCAATAATATTAACATAACTATAGCTTCTGCCAATGTTTGTTTTAATTTCTCTGTGTTACTATATACTTGGTAAGCATTTCGCATTTCCTTTCCAAGGGTAACCACTCCATTTGTGATTCTGAATTTGGCATGTCCTCCTTCTCAGACAATATATTTTGATTAATTATATCATTTCTCCCTTGTTTCCTCAATCTCTCCTTCACTGGTTTATTTTTCTTAGAGGTCATCTGAATTCCCCAAGATACTCTTGCAATGATTTTCTGCCATATTGGATATTTCTTTACCTGTACCTAAAAATTAATGTGAATCTTGGAATTGTCTTAGTGAAATTTTAACTTCTTTATTTTCATCTAGTGTCTAAATCTGTCAAAATTATTTTGAAACTTAATTCTTTCATTTATGTGAATGCTACAAAGTTTCCTAAAGTTAATTTAGGACAATTAAACAACATTATTTGGGGTGGGTTAGTATACCACTCATGAAGCCATTTTTTATCACTATTATTAATTCAATTCAATTTTTTTCTTTAGTAATTTTTTATAACATGTATTAAGATACTGGGGCAGGTAGGTGACACAATGGATAGAGTACCAGGCCTGGAGTCAGGAAGACTCATCTTTCTGAATTGAAATCTGGCCTCAGACATTTACTAGCTGTGTAAACATAGGCAAGTCACTTAATCCTATTTGCCTCAGTTTTCCCATTTATAATATGAGCTGGAGAAGGAAATAGGAAAATCACTTCTGTAACTTTGCCAAGAAAGCCCAAAATAAGGTAAAAAAGAGATAAAAACAACTAAACAACAATAACAATTAAGATCTCATCATGTTCAAGGAATTATGCTAGCCACTGAGGTTGTAAAGACAAAAATAAAATAATCCATCCTATCAGTTTTCATAATTTACTGCCTTTTCTGAAATAACACCATAAGAGATTTGTTAAATCTTTTTTTGAAATTAAGATATGATGTAGCTATAATATTGCCTTGATTTATCAACCTGGCAACCTTATAAAATATAAAATATAGTTTACCATAACTTGTTCCCAGTCAATCTAATTTAATTCCTACTGATAATGATTTATTTAAATAAAATGACCATATTCAATACATAATTTGTTTGAGAATTTTTTCAGTTATAGAAACCAAGCTTATTAGTCTATAGTTTCTGGAATCTACTTGCCATGCTTAATAAATGAGAAACATTTGGTACTCCTACATTTTCTAAAAATTACCAAAATACGTACTCTATTGATAGGATATTAAATTATATCAGCAAACTCCTTTGGTACACTAGTAAATAATGTGCCTAAGGCTAGAGATTTTAATTTACCTAATTTGCATAATCTCATATATTATCTGTACCTATCTTGATATAGATCCTTTATGATTTTCTTACTACTTTCTCTGGCATGTTGGTTAAGATGTATTCAGAGCGAATTGAGGGTTCAGTGACTCTTTTCAATCTCAACCATTTGTTAAAATTATGACATTTTGCCTAGTAATGTACCTCAACATACCTCATTCTTGTTTCATCCAGAAACTGACTTTTATGGGACTTATTCTCTAAAGTTGTTGGTACATATTTAAAAATACTTACTAGCCACAAAACTCAGAAAATAGCTTCAAAAATTCACATGAGATCTCAGTGTAAGCACATACATGTGTTAACATCACACACACACACATATATATATATATATACATACATATATATGTGTATATATATACATATATACACATACTCTAACAATGCTCATCATAGAGTAGGAAGCAAAAAAGACATAACTAGAGACTGTACAACATTGGAAAGCTAAGAGTTTGCTAGAATCCTTTGAGTCATGTATTTACCTTGAAAATTAATCATTTAATTTATTATTGTTAATTCTCAGAATATGAGAGATATCCACATGATATAGGACCCTTCTTTTTGCCATGATGAAGAAGCAGAATCTGACCAGGGTTGGTCATCAAGCGGAGGAGACAGTGGTGGGAGAAGGAGAAAGTATTACATAGAAAAAAAATCCTAGGTTTCAGCTGCTGAGAGAGCAAGTATGATGATGAATGGGCAGAAATAACATAGGATGTAGAAGAATAGGCATTTCATCAAATTACAATAAGATATAATGGTAGTCTACTCCTCCACTTATAATCAACAAAGCATAAGGATTAACCAATGCCCCAAATATCCTAGTTTCATGCTGGCTAGCCTATGGCATGCATGCTGGAGAGGGCTGCTCTCTTCCCTCTCTCCATGCATGCCTGAGGACATTTCTCTTATCATTCCCTCCTCTGTCTAGCAGCCCAATGTGAATGCTTTCTCTCTCCCCTGTCTGGGCTAAGGTGGGGGCTCACATGTGCTGTGAGGGTTGCAATTTGCACACTTGGTCTCTAAATGGTTTTTCATCACTGGCTTAGTTGATGAGCCATCCGTATAGGAAAATAGCAGAAGGTTAGTATCCTAGCAGGAACAGAACAGTGAGGAAAAGGGACTGTGGAAGGCATTAGTGTTTTAGAGTTCCTTCATGTCACTGGTCATTAATCCTCTGAAAGAAAATGAGTAGAAAAGCATTGGGGGTGCTTGCTAACTCTGGCATTTGCTAGCTTCTAATATGAGCAGCTCATGTGTCATCTGAATTTATGTATATGAACCATGCCCTCGAGACTCTTAGATTCCAGATATGCCTATAGTCTATTTAGGGCTGACTAGGTTTGGGAATGATTATCGTTGGCACAGCTTGTGCAGTAATTACATTAATTCATTTTATTTTTATTATGTTGGTTCATATGGTAACAGCCACAGCACTTCATACAATGGTGCCATGCTTAATTGGCAGCTTCCATTAAGCTATGTTTAAGACACTGAGTTCATTAAAATACAAAAGGGATGAGAAGAAAGCTTAATTTTCTGGTAGATAGAAGATAAGTCAAGAAATTATTTGAATATGCAGATAATACTTTTATGCTAATGTTGCAGAAAGAATAACAGCTTGACATAGTTTGGGTTGGTCCTACTTTATAAGTGCAAACAGGCCATCCTCATGATTTGGTCACTCAGAGGAGTAAGACTTGAACCATTGAAGAAGGTTTCTTGTTTTTTGAGACACAAAGCTCAGGCTACAAGAGTCTGATGATCCTGAAGCTTGACAGTGGCTACCACCTTGCTTAATTTCTTTTTTGACCTAGGGTTGTTTATTAAATATTTTTCAATCCTATTCCATGTAAATTTAATTTTCCCCCTGAAGTATATAGTCCACCCATGATTCATTACTTTCCGAAAGTAGTGGCTGAAACCCTGGACAGCTTTTTCTAAAGAAAGCCTAGAACAACAGAGAGGAGCAGTTATCCAGAAAAAGAGGTAGATACAGTGGTTCCCAAACTTTTTTGGCCTACCACCCCCTTTCCAGAAAAAAATATTACTTAGCGCCCCCATCACATACTATCACCGCTCCCTTACAGTTATTCATCAACCCCAAATGCACCTGTGGCCATCACTGCCTCCCTGGATCACTGCAGCACCCACCAGGGGACAGTGGCGCCCACTTTGGGAATCACTGCTCTAGGAGATAAAGTTTACCTGACCTCTGAACTTAGCATTTCCCCACAGCACCCTCTAGTGTTAAGTGGTCTACATAACTTCCAGGGTTACTGTAGCCTGCTCATCATAATGGATCATATTCAAGAAAGTGCTGCCAGTGATTATAACTTAAAATACCTAAAAAAATTCCTTGAGATTTTCAATGGCTTTGTGTCAGATATATTCAATATAATGCTCACCACATTGCCCTTCATAAGAAAATCTATAGAAACAAATGCAAATATTGTGCAAAATTCCACTCATGATGAAAAAAAAGAAAAATACCAAAACTATGATATAATTTATTAACAATAGTGTTTCTAAATCAACTGTATTTCCATTAAAAATTACAAGTTGTCAGAAGGCCCTTTGGCTAATACAATAAAATGGAAAATAAAGATGAATAGAACTATAACCACAAAACAAATAATGTTTTCGGGTAGTCTTGATTTTAAATGGGAAAGGACATACGTTTTCTTTTTTTTTGTATAACATTAAATTTCTGAGTAGGTTCTATAAGATGGCTTCTTTTAGTGAACATATTACCTAGGACCAAGTATAAACAAAAGTTCATTCTATTAAAAAAAAATCTTTGAGCATATATATTAACAAATTAGGACATGCAAATCAAAAAACTAGAAAGTGAACAAATTAAAAATCCCCAGATGAAAACTAAATTAGAGATCATAAAATCACCCTAGACAATATAAAATACTTAGGAATCTATCTACCAAAACAAACACAGGAATTATACAAACACAACTACAAAACACTTTCCAAACAATTAAAACTAGATCTAAACAATTGGAAAAACATTGATTGCTCATGGGTAGGATGAGCTAACATAGTAAAAATGACCGTTCTACCCAAATAAATTTATTTATTTAATGTGGTGATTTTTAGAAGTCATATGACAAAATACATGACTGAAAAAATCTCAATTCTTGAGACATATCTTTAAATTATTTTTCTTACTCCTCACTCCTTATGCAAACATTGGCCTACTCTTCTCAATGGATCCTCTGATGAAATATAATTTTTTCCTTAAAAGTGTTCCTGGTGTGTTAATTAGATCACTTATAATTTTATTCATGTTTCTTTTCTAATTTTTAGAGATGGAAGTAAAGCCAAGAGGGAAAAATTGTAATAAAGATTGTTTCCCTAAACAGAATTTTATAGAAAAGATAATAATATAGCTTGGAGAGACTTCTTCTCTAAACAACTTGAGCTCCAAAGCTCACAGAGTAGGAAAGATAGGTGAAACAGTGGCTAAATACAAGTAGATCCCTGGAAGAGATACCAGGATCTCATTTTTTTTCCAATGGAGTTAAGGAAAGAGTGGTCTCAGAGCAAGTCACTGTCCCGCTATTAATCTTTTTAAAAAATATTCTGCAGAAAGTTACACAGGTAGATAACACAACTGCTTTTTGTGACCAGTTAAAAGAATTTTTATATAAGTTCATCTTCTTTAGCTTCACCAAGAGCATTGCCGGTAAGACTCCAGTAGGAGGGAAGATATGATCAGATACGCTGACTTGATTTTCATTTCTTCCACTAGATCTCTACATTTTGAAGGGTTTTTGAACCATATAGCTCAGGGAGAATGAATATTTGACATGGCATCATTATTAAAACTTTCTTAAGTTTTATAAAACAATGTTATACTTGGATAGTTATGAGAAATAATTCTATATATGGCAGTTGTACAGTTCTATCACAGTTTATTTGTTAAGATTCTGATAAACACTTTAGATCCTATATTTACAGTGTTAGAATTTATTATTCTTTAGTTTGTGAAAAATAGCCAGCATCTGATGACTACAATAATTCTAACCTTCAAGTCATGTCATGATGTTATTGTTATTTTTAATTGTTTTTCATTTTGTTTGAAGAAGTTAGGATATAAATTATCTTTGGATGTCACCATCCTGTTGTTATAATTAATATCCAACATAACATTGCACAAGTGGCTTCTAAAGTTGCAAAAAGTATCACTGTAAAAGATCATCACCTCTATGTTCATTGAAAGCATCCTTTACTAAAGTACAGTAGCAGATACAATGGCGGGAATGTTGGGTATCTCGTTCTTTTCTCACATGATTTTAATTCCTTCTGCTTAGTCTTTTAATTTTGAAAGCATTTTGTTCCACAAGGCTTGGAGATTATGTGAATTATTTATGACAACATCTGTTTAAGAGATTGTCCATATGTTTTTGTGGATCAGTGTTATATCTGGGTCAGTGTAGGCAACAGCAGTCTGTGATAATGTTCCAGCCTCAAAATAGTTTATTGGTTGAGTTCTCTAGGAGATTTGTCATCTGTTGGTCCATGAAAAATAGAGAGCTCCTAAAATAAAATCCTATACACTATTTTTTTCCAGTTTTCATGACAGAGATTTCTGGTATTTTAAAAAAAATTCTCCTATGTATTGCAATTTTTTTTTTACCATTTCCTTACATAATCTACACAGAACAGTAGCCTCTACTCAAAGAAAATCCTTCTATAATTTTTCATTTTAATGATGTAGTCCTGAATTGCTACCATAAACCCCTGTTTCTATAACAAAATTAACATAACTCAAATACATATTTGATGTTGCTTTTTTGACATATTGTTTACTGATGTAATGAAGATATCACTCTTTTCTATTACAGCCTTGCCAGAGCTATGACTTCAGAGATAAACTACTTTTATTGACAATAGACAACTCCAATGATGTTTCTATCTTCAACTTCTACTACTGTTCCATGAAGTGAAATGTTTTTGTGCCAAAAATATTTTTGTAGGTTTCTGACCTATTTATCGTGTGTTCTCAGGATGTCTCACAATTCTTTTTACTCTTTTTCATTGATGTTCTAAACTTTCAATAGTTACTTTAGCATAATACAAAATTGTGAGCTTTGTTATACTAATATTATATGATTTTAGTTAGGATAGTTGACAAATCTGTTATGGTCAATTTTACAATTACAAAAACATATGTTAAGGTTAATATTAAATAAGAGTTAATTATTTTGAATGATGCGTTCTTCCCATTTAGTTTTTATTTCAATATGTTTTTAAATCTCAATACACTGAGCCATAGTCTTCTTTTGTATGACTTTATTCACAATGTGTCTTTATTCAATGTGTCAAAAGTTAACAGATATTTGTAAATAGCACCTTCATACAGTGATTCAATTTTACCTCTGTTCAAGTTTAGTCTTCCTCTTTCTTTGGCTTTTGGTTAAGAATTTTGCTTTTAAAGAATCTAAATGATATTAGGATATCATTGGAGACAGGTTCAATGAGAGGAAGATTAAAATATTGTATTATTACCACTGTTTGGTAGAATCATACTACTTCATGTCATCTACATGTTATGGGTAATATTGATCTTGTTTGAGGTTTGTATATTAATGGTCAGTTGTGGTGTAGATAGGCTAAAGCTGTCAAGGTAACCTACTTGAAGGTGGTGGATGAAATGCTGGACACAGCTTAATCCAAATCTTATTTATTATGAGGGGAGGCAGAAACAGCATAAAGGAGGTAGGAATAAACAGGAAAACTCTTATCCTAATTCTAATATTTCTAAATATAACACCCCAAACTAAATCCTCAGGGATTGGCTTCTTGTTCACTAAGGTGAACTTTAACTTTTTAAACCATTCTCAACTATCTAAAAATCAGATTTCTATCTAACTAAACTTAGAGTCCTCTACTGGCAGCTGTTTCTCTCTTTGGGAGAAAAGCTCTCACTTCCAACCAACTTTTCTCAGCTTCTTCCATGTTAACCCCACTTCTCAAAGTAATCTCTCTGCAATCATTGACAAATAGTCTCAGAGAAATTCTCCAGCAACCTGCTGAAGAGAGGAAGTTCAAAAGTCAGGTCCCAATTGTCTTTTCCTTCCTGGCTTCATTATCTCTCCTTAAAGAGCCTTCAGTTCTATTTAGAAGGCTTCCACCTGAAAGAGCCCACAGCACCATTCTGTGGCTGTTTCCTCTTTCATAGAAAACAGTATTCATATTGCAACTCTATCTCTGTCCTAACACTTCTGCTCAGAATAAACTAATTTAAAATCTTTACAATTAACACATGTACATGAAGTAATTAATAAGATATTTTGCTTTGATTTTGTGATTTGGAAATCATAAACCATTCTTTTAAGAGAGACAACAAAAATTTAAAGCCAAGCTGAACCATAATGGGCTTAAACTGTGTCCTCCCCAAAAATCATGTTTGAGATCAATTGTTCTTGACATTATTGTATTATTGATGTTTTGAAATAGAGAGTAGCTTTTCAGGCAGACATCCAATAATCTAATGCTGTCTCCATACTGGGATCTACATTATATATTTACAGAACATGAATAAGCCATGAGTTCATAATTGAATCAAAGGCTTTGTGATAATCTATGAAGGCAATATCAATGTCATTGTGATTTCAGGCAGCTTGTTTAATAATTAGCAAAGAGATAGTTACTCTTTTAATCCCTGGGGCTTTGGGGCACAATCTTTTTGTTGTAAAGCCAATATGTTTTGTTGTCTGTGTTTATAAAATTTTTTAGGTGATATAAGCTGTGAATACTTGTAACAAGAATATAAACATGTACTTGGCCTATATCAGGAAGGGTTGCTAATGCTTTCTTTCTTTTGTAACAGACTCATATGATGCCTTATTTTAAAAAAGATAGAATCAGACTCATGTGTGACAAGAAGCTGGTGAGGCACTCTGTTAGTAATTTGTGAGCCACTGAGAAGTGTTTCAGCCAACAGTTATGGATCTTAGCCAGACCCAGTGCTTTTTAGTTTCACAGAGAAGCTAACCATTTCAGTTAACTTCTCTGGCAAACACAACTCTTCTATCATTCATATAATTAAAAGGGCATAAGTTTTCTGTTTCTTGTTTGATCCAGCTGGTATTTCTGTTTTGTTGGATTTACTACAACCATAATGACAAACAGAAATTTTCCATTCCTTCTTTAAGAGTTCTCACCTCTAGTTCTCCCACTCCTGAAGACTTTCTATATTGACATTTTTGGTTGATATTGAATTGTGTGTGTGTGTGTGTGTGTGTGTGTGTGTGTGTGTGTGTGTGTGTGTCATCAGTGCCTCCTAGATTTTGTTTTCAACTAATGATTAGAGAATCTAGAATTTCTGATATCATTTTATTTTCTATTCTCTTTATGCTTCATATTTTGGTGCAGTTGTTATTGCTGATGTTGTTGCCTTTAATTAGACAATTCAACATTCAAGCTTTACACTGCACATATCAGATAGATAGTAATGTAGAATTCTAATGTCTTTCTGTGGATCTTCCACAACTCTCATTAGGGGCTTCAGAAAGAGTGGTATTTGATGCCTAAATATTCCCTCCCTCTTGTGGATCTTACCCTGTCAATGACAGACATATACTATCATATGCAGCTCCTAAAATGTTTTTTATATTTTCTTTCAAATACTGTAGGAGAATACTTTTATTAACAACAGTTACAGCAGAAAACGCCCCCCTCCCAAATTACTGGGTTTTGATTATCTGCTAGAGTCAGATCATCAGTTTCAAAAAAGGATTAGAGAAGTCTAGTCTAACTAAATCTAAGTCTAACTATGCCTATATCTTTGCTGAAATTATTTGAAGTATATTGGTTTGTTTTTTATATTTTTTTTTGAAAGTACATTTCTAGAATTTATGTTAAGTGAATATTTCTAGTGATCTCAGGCTGTTTAGCTTTTCCATCTTCAAATTTTCATCATTTCCTAATTATCTCATTTCTTATTATAACTAATACAGGATTAGGAATGAAGTGATTTTTATAATTGCCCTATATTCCTTGTCAGGATCTTGGCATGTGATTTGGGGATAATGGAATTATTCACAAATATAATTCATTATATACATGATATATAGAGAAATATGTATACATGAGAGTATTCATTATAATATATTGTCCCTTTAAGGAATGTTAAATTGTTCCATTCACTTGGAGCACTTTAGTTCTTTTTTAAGCAAATGCTCCTATATATTTATTTCTCTAGATCCTTACTACATTGAAAGACTGTACTCTATGTTGTTTTTAATATTATGCCTGTTTGCGTTAATGATAAGTAATTTTTTAAGATCAAAAGTGCATTATTATTAGTGACTGGTTATATAAATCTTGTATATCTGTAGGTAGGTGTGTTATATTATAAGAGGATGATTGTATAAACAGAAATGCATCAACAGAGGCTTAAGATACAGAGTAGTAAGTAGAGGGGATATATTTTCCCTCAAGAGGATTATTCATAGAACCCTTGGGGTGGGAATTCTTTCTCTAGGAACCTAATCTTGCCAAGGTGAGGGCATGTTGGCCTGAGAGAACCAATCTAAAAAGTTAGTAGTATTGTAGATCCTATTATTATTTGCACTACCGTTACTACTACTAAAACCTGTACAACCTCAATTATTACTACCACTACTATTACTACTATTACTACTACCACCACCACCACCACCACCACTACTTCTACTACTAGTAAGACAGCTTTTCTACAGTACTTTAAGGTTTGTAAGATGCTTTACAAATATTTCAATTTATCTTTGTAACATTTGGAAATAACTGCTATTATCTACATTTTTGTTATTTTGTTATTTTTTATTTTTTTTTAGTTTTTGATTTTCCTCTCCAGGTGCCCTTCCTGATTATTATTTTTATTGCATTATGATCTGAGAAGGTTACATTTACTATTTCTGCTCTTTTGCATTTGTTTGCAATGATTCTATGCCTTATTACATGGTCAATCTCTGTGAATGTGCCATGTGCAGCTGAAAAGAAGGTGTATTCCTTTTCGTCCCTATTTATTTTTCTCCACATATCAATTAAATCTAATTTTTCTAGGACTTCATTCACCTCTCTTACCTCTTTCTTATTTATTTTTTGGTTTGATTTATCTAGATCTGATAGAGGAATATTTAGATCTCCCACTAGTATGGTTTTACTATCTATTTCCTTCTTGAGCTCTGCCAGTTTCTCCTTTATGAATTTGGGTGCTATGCCACTTGGTGCATACATATTGAGCAGTATTAATTCCTCATTGTTTATACTGCCTTTAATCAGGATGTAATGACCTTCCCTGTTTTTTTTAATCATATCTATTTTTACTTTGGCTTTGTCAGAAATCATAATAGCCACTCCTGCCTTCTTTTTCTCATTTGACACCCAAAAGATTTTGCTCAAGCCCTTAACCTTAAACTTGTGTATGTCCACCCACCTCATGTGTGTTTCTTGTAGACAACATATGGTGGGATTTTGGTTTCTAATCCACTCTGCTATTTGCTTCCGTTTTATGGGCGAGTTCATCCCATTCACATTCAAAGTTATAATCATCAGTTGTGCATTTGCTGACATTTTCGAATCCTCCCCTATTCCTACCCCCTTTTTCCTTATACTTTTTTCCTTTTAAACCAGTGGTTTGCTATTGAGGCGCTATCCCTTATCCCCTCCCTTGATTAACTTCTCTTTCTACCCCCT
>NC_058135.1:102044115-102113516 GCF_016433145.1 Gracilinanus agilis
TTAAAGGGGAAAGAGAGAGAGAGAGAGAGAGAGAGAGAGAGAGAGAGAGAGAGAGAGAGAGAGAGAGAGAGAGAGAGAGAGATTGAGAGAGAGAGAGAGAGAGAGATGGCATGAACATTTAATAATCACTTAAATGTCCTGGGCACTGTGTTAAAAATCCTGGGATTATAAATACAACAAAAGATAATCCATTCACTTAAGAAGCTTTTGTTCTTAATGGGAAATGACAACCCATGAAAGAGAATGAGAAAATGAGGGCTCTGGGGAAGACGAAAAATGGTAGGCACACAAGGAAGGAAGTGGAATAACTTAGAAATCAAGGAATAGAACTGAGAGTGAAGTGAATATAGCTTGAGTATTTCATGAAATGGTGGTTTAGATTACAGATATACTAACCAGAAGGGAGGAGAGCAATAAATACCCAATAAATGTTTTTTATAAATCCTAGAATAAAAACTCTAAATTATTGGGTTTAACTTCTATGGAAGATTTGTGGGTGGATAAAGGAAAAAAAATTATACAGAACAAGAAAGTGTGCAAAATTTGAGAACCACACAACTGGAAAGAGTATCCACATCAATGAGATCAATGAATCCAATGAAGTACAGATGTTTACTCTGGCTCTAAGGAACATTCAAACTACATTTATTGAGAAAGAAAAAGCAGTTAGGAAATTTGTTTTTATATCTTTCCCTGATAACATGTTAATTCTGGAGTTTTTTTAGATTTATATGTAAATTGTTAAATTCCAAATATTATTTTACAGTTTGCTTCAAATTCTACTTTCTTTTTCTTTTGTGGAAGAAAGTGCTGAGTATTTCAGGAATAAAGTCTTCAGTCTAAAATAAATATATTTATATATTATATTAAAAATCTAAGGAAAATAAATAAATAATTTTTAAAAAGGTTGTTCACACCAAAGTTCCAAAAAGGACTATGAAAGGATCTAAGGTAATCTTTGACAATTTGAGGTGGTGTGAGGATATATAAAATAGACAGGGTGATAATCTGGGGGAAATTGTCATCCAACTGGAAGACAAGAAGTTTCTTGACATCCTTTTGATAATGACTTGATTTATCACCTTGACCTGGTCACATTTTCTTTATACCTCAGTTTTCTCATATGAAAAGTACAATTACTTTTTATGGTTCCTCAGAGAGGCAACAAGATATAAAAGAGGTTCTAGTCCTTCAGGAAAAAAAAATCGTTTCAAGTTCTGCTTCAAACCATTACTTTTCTTCATTGCACATATCCAATTAGAAGACACCTCTTGTTTCAACCTGCATATTTCTTGTATTATTCCCTTATCTCTACTTACATGGTTACTGCCTCTTTAGGTCTTTACTGCCTCTCACTGCAAAAAAACCTCTTCATTAATTTCCTTTCCCCTTCTAACTCATCCTACGTACATAGCTACCAAAGTGATTTTCCCAAAGAGAAAGTTTGATTTTGTCATTCATTTGTAGCTCTCTATAGTCAAATATAACCTATCCTGTTTGACTTTTAAAGACCTTCATAGCCACGCTTTGACTTATAATGCTATCCTTAGGTATTGTATATCAGTCTTCTTCATGTATTTTTTTTTCTATTTCTCAAATGTGACATCCTTATCTCTACCTCCCAGCATCCCTATTTTCCAGCTAAGCTCAGTTCAAGAAATACATGCTCTCATTTCTTATTCTCCTTGTTGCCTTGGATTCCTTCCCACTTCCATCAAAAATTACTTTGTGTTTATTTCACGTGTATTCTCTATGTGTATATATATATATGTATATAATGTACATATACATATGTATGTATATAATATGCAAGTCAAATACCCATTGCTCAATATAGAATGTAAGCCCTTTCAGGACAAGGATTATTTCATGTTTGTTTTGCATCCCCAGTGACTAACACAATCTCTGGTACACAGTAGGTGCTTAATAAATGATTATCGATTTATAGTTATATGTTGATTGGGAAACTATATATCCATCTTTTAAGCTATCCGTGCTGCAAGCAACTCTCTAAGACTCTAAATTGCACAAAAGTTATTCCTTGGCATTGGAGGAAGAAATTTCCATAAGGGGATATCTCCACACAGGTCCACAAAAACTCAAGTTCTAGATAATGCATCCGGACCTTTTCAACTCTATGATGTGTAAAGCAAACTGGGAAAATCCTATACAACATTTACATCCTCTATTCAATTATTTTGGTTATTCTTTGGAACATGGAAATATGATAGAAATACTGTAAATATTATTTAGAAATAGTAATAGAAATGTTACTTAATGGGAACATAGAAAATGCTAAATTAGTATTTTATTGTGTAATAACAATACAATATGTGCCAGTTCAACATTAAAATGGGGTTTTCCATTACTAGGTGCTTGATTTCATGTATCAAATGGATTTCTATTATGTCAAAATAATACTAAATTATGTAGTCATTACTGTATTTTGACAAAGCCTCACTTATTTTAAAATTATTAATGTATTAATAAAGCATTTATGGTAACTTTCTTGGTATATCCATATTGTTACCAAAAAATATGTAGTTCTGAATGCATATAAAGGGAAACATTATTTAAATATCTTAAATGTTCAATTTTTAAGCATATAATAATTATGAGAATGATAATCATAACTGACATGCATAAAGTACTTTAAAGTTTGCAAAGTGCTATATAAATGCATACATATCTATTTTATGTATATATCTATGTGGATACATATACACATGATACATCTATATGAAGTTACCTCTGTATGTAAGTATGTATAAAATTTCACTTGAGCTTCAGAGAATCCTTGTGAAGTGGACATGAAATATATTTCCTATTTGTACATGTGAGGAAACTGAAGCTCATATGGGTTAAATGTCTTTCTAATGTTCACACAGCTAGTAAATGCTAGAAGAAGGATTGAATTCAATTTTTCCTGCTCCAGGTCTGTCACTTTTTTCCTATAAAACAGTACTACGTAAAAAATTGTAAAAAGTCATCCACTACTGATTTTCTATTTCTATATTATTTCGGGAAACCCTCTAGTGCCTAAATATCAATATTCTCATGGAATATTTAAAATTTTTACACTGAATTTAAAACACTTACATTTTGTTCCTGATATTGCATTGACCATATGGATCATGCAATTGTAAATTAAATTAACATTACTAAATATAAGTGATTATCAATTCTCTGTGGCATGGATCTTCCCAATAAAATAAATTAAAAACTTGACTAATTAAGTATGTGCCCAATAGAAGGCCTTTGTGGCCATGCTACTATCATATGACCAGACAAATGTCAATGATAACACCTGGATGTTCATGATATTGGAGCTTATATGAATAAGATTATCAGTTTGCAAATAAATTTCTCCGAAAAATGCTTCATGATAAAACTTATGCCTTCCCAGGAAATTTCCTATCCCAAATATTGGGATTTTCTAATCTAGGGTGAAATATTCCTTAATTAATAAAAGAGAAATTAAGCCAGATAGCCATTTTTAGCTACTCTTCAAAAAATGACAGCAGAGGGAGCTCTTAAGTGAAACTCTAGGCTCTCTGTTGGTCATCCTTGACCATGTACTCCTCCCTCTCTGTTCAGTTAGGTAAAGAGCCCTAGGGATCACTCTTTACCAAATGGGAATGTGCTTTTATATATATGCCCCATCCAGGAAACAATAGCCTCAGCAATTCTCTGGACCTTGATTCTGGCTATTTTGACCAGGGTTCAAAGAGGATTCCTCCTTAAAATATTAAGGATAAATCTTCAATTGTTGAAGTTATCCATTATATCAGGATGATTCTCCTTCTAAAAAATATTCCAATGACTTCAACACTTTCCTCTATAATCCCCTAGAGCAGTGGTGACAAACCTTTTAGAGACCACATGCCCAAACTACAACCCTCACACCACATGTGAGCCTCCTGCCTTACCTTAGACAGAGAAAGGAGGAAGCACTACCATTGGGCTACTGGGCAGAAGGGCATGGTCATGAGAGAAATATCCTCAGGGGTGCATGGAGAGGGGGACGGGAGCAGCCCCTTCCAGCATGCTTCAGCACACCTGCCATAGGTTTGCCAACACAGCATTAGAGTATCCAAAGCCTTCAGTGTTAGCAAGTTTACTCTTGGAACCAATCTACATCTATAAAATGGGGATAATCATATTTTCCACCCGTACAATAATCCAACCACTCTCAATTATAAAAGAACAATATATGAAAGGTGACTGATGCTAGGACTGTTGCTAGTTAGACTCCACTGAATATAATGAGAAATATTTATAATGATAAGAGACTGGAAAGGGTCCAATATATTTCTATCATTATCTCATTTTCTACACTGAGGGGTTTGTTCATCTGTTTGTTCACCTCCAGAGAGCCCAGGCAAAATAAAATAGGAATAAAGATTATAATTAATATTAGTAACAATATTTAAATAGTGTTTTAAGATTTGTAAAATGCTTTATCATATATTTTATTTGATCCTCAATAATCCTGTGAAGTAAATGAAATTATTATCCCCATTTTGTAGATGAAGATACTGAGGATGAGATGTTAAATGTTTTCCTTAGGGTCATAGAATTGGGAAATTTCTGAGAAAGGATATATAAATACTGCAATATTTTATAATTTTATAAATATGTAGAATAGAAAGGACTGAAGATAATGAAGTAGTCCTCTTATACATACCTATACAACAAGAGAGAAAACACTACTAAAAATCCAGTATATAGTACAATTTCCTATTCTTGGAGTTTTTCTCATTTTTATGTAGGTGTTATTTTTTATAACTTAGGTTTAAAATACATATATGTGTATATATTTCATTCTTTTCAATTAACAAGCATCAATTTTCCCTTACTCCCACCTCCTCCTCCTACTGAGAAGAAAAATAAAACTCTTGCATCTAATACACATAGTAAACTCCTCCTTCAGTCTTATGTTCGTCAGGATAAACAACTCCATTTCCTTTAATACTCCTTCATCAGTCTTATAATATAAGGCTTTAAATTCATCTTTATGCCTCATATGAGCATTATTTAAGTTTTTTCTCAATATTCTAGAAAGCCAAAACCTCTAGAAAAGGTCTGACTAGTTGAAAATATAACAGAAAGATGACTTTATTTTTTCCACATGTTAAAAATCCATTACTTATTCTTTAAACAACAACAGGACACTTTTGATTAATGCTCCTTTTGTGAACCACCATGGCTGCTTAATCTTTTTCCTGCTGTTTTTATGTATGAGTCCTTATCCCCCATCTCTCAGAGCTGAAAGGAAGCTCAGTGGCCATCCAATACAACTCATACCTTAATCAGAATGCAGTCTATGCTATATTTCCAACAAGCAGTTATCCAGTCTTGGTTGAAGACTTCTAGTGAGGGGGAAATCCTAGTTGTGTGACCTTAGGCAAGTCACTTAACATCAGTTTCCTAGCCCCTACTTCTCTTATACTTTGGAACTGATACTTAGTATTAATTCTAAGAAGGTGAGGTTTAAAAAATTAAGAAAAAGAAGATACTTAATTTTTCAACATTTCATTTATTTTCCCTGTTTAAAAGTATTATAATGATTATATTACTATAAACATATTACTATGGTTGCTATAGTAAAGCATTAACTTCTCCATCATCAATAAAATTTTTTAAACCCTTACCTTTCATCTTAGAATCAATACTGCATATTGGTTCTAAGGCAGAAGAGTAGTAAGGGTTAGGCAATGGGAGTTAAATAACTTGCCCAGGGTCACACAGCTAAGAAGTGTCCCATCTCTAGGACTTGCTCTCAATCCACTGAGCCAACCAGCTGCCCCCCCATCAATAGATTTTTGAACGAGGATAAAGCATTTCTGGAAACTGCATCATGTTTGAACAAAACACAGTAATTGTTATCATCTTAATTCAGGACATTGGTGACGTTTTCATGAATATGGGTCAGCATGACAAAACTGTTTCCCATCTGACTGTGCGATTGGAATCTGAACCCAAGAACTACAATTCCTAGCACCCTACTCTCCTCACATTATGTGCTGATGTAGGGAGGATATAAATTTGGTGTAACCCCGCCTCTTGCTCTCTCTTCTTCTGCTCATGTGGTCGGGAAAACTTCTCTTTACTCAGGCTTTTACTTTTGTCTTTTTATTTCCTCTCCTTCAAGTGGTTATTAATAACTCTTATAAAATACAATACTTGGAGTTATTGGATATAATTTAAATCTTACAGTCAGCATGACAAAACTCTTTCCCATCTGACTTAATTTTGTTGTGTTAGGTATGAAAGGAACATCCATTCCATCCACTCAGCAAAAGGGATTAGGTTGAGATTACTCACTAGTTTAACTCGATGTCCAGGAGTGGCACTGATTTCCCATGTGCATTCCTTCCTGCTCGGATACTTGTCTGGCCAGTTGGGGCTGCTAATCATTCCATTTGGACTATGAATCTTCTGTTCACATTCCGCTGTACCAATAATGACAGTATTAGTTAATTTAGGAATCTGTCCTAATATAGGGTAAAAATATAAGCAAATTTTTTTTTACACATTGTCTTCTAGAATGGAAATGACATTCAGGAAACTAATCATCTCTTCAGTTTCTATTACCAAAATCATTAATTTTGCAAACATATTGAGAGAATGATTTGACAACTTATATTTTCTTGCTAACATCAAATTGCTAATATTTATAGGGAGTCAGATAAACTCATAAAAAAAGAAAAGAAAGGAACTAACTGCCTATTAAAAACTTTTATATCTTTAGTAAAGCCCTGGAGTGAAAATGGGGAGGATAAGAATTTACATATTGCCCAGTAAGTGCCAGATACTGTTCTAAGTGCTTTACAAATATTATCTCCTTCTAACATATGCATAACCCAGTGGAATTGTTTTGTCAGCTCTGGGAGGGGATAGCATAGAGGGGATGGAGACAACAAGAATCATGTAATCATGGGAAAATAATGAAAACAAACAAAAATATCATCTCATTCAGTTTTCACAAAAACCCTGTAAGGTAGGTGTCATTATTATTGCCATTTTACAGTGAGGAAATTGAGGCAAACAAGGGTTAAAGGTGACCTACCAGAGTCACACAGCTGGTCAGTGTCTGAGGCTGGATTTGAACTTATGTCTTCCTGATAAAAGGGCCAGAATTTTAGCCATGACATCACTTAGCTGCCTACTTCAAGTATGTCATGATCATGGCAACTAATTATATTGTACTGTGTGTACTGTACAAAGCATTTTACATACATTATATAATTTGAAGTTAAGGCAAAACTCATAGGAGCAATAGTACCCTAGCTAATTTTCTTTCTTTTTTTATTTTTTATGTCAGGAAGACTGTGATTATACTGATGTAGAGAGATCCCACTAAGGAAGATCCCTCTCCCCAAACAAATTGCCAATGTAGGTTATAACTTTGAGTCTTAATGGTGATTGGCACACTGATAAGTTAAGTGTCTTGCCTAGTGTCATAAACCAGTACTTGTCACAGGTGGCACTTGAACACAGGTCTTGCTGACCCCAAGCCAATTCTCTATCCACTATATAACGCTGCCACTCCAAAAAAAAAATGAATGAATGAATGAATTAAGTGCTTACTATATCCAGAGGCAGTGCTGCTGTGTATAAATTTGTTGTAAACTTTACAATGTATATTAACATTGCCAAACATTTGTTGTTGCTGCTATGGTGGTGGTTGTTATTATGGTTGTCTCCACTGAAGAACTTGGCAAGTACTTTTTATGTACAGTGTTCCATTTGGAACCATTATTTTGCATAATAATAAAATATTAAAATGGTGTAGAATTTATAATAATGCGGACATTTACATATCACACTAAAGTCTGAAAAGCAGCTTGCATACCTTATCTTATTGGAGCATTAATTACCACAACCTTGTCAGGCTATTATTATTCTTGTTTACAGAAGAGAATGAGGCACTATGATGTTAAATGACGTACCCATAGTTACAGTGCTAGTAATTTTCAGGAGAGAGAAGAGACCCAAATCCTCCTGAATCTATTCATAATGCCTTACTACCTCTCAGACTTAGTCTGTCAGAATTGAGTTAAAGAGATGAAACGGAATTTGACTACATCCGGATTCTTAATTTTTTAAAAAGTACTTCAAAACACTTCATACCTCTAACCAAAAGAAAGCTGCCTATAAAAATGCATATTGTTCTCCCTTCAAACAACTGGGAAGATATTTCTACTGCTCTCAATAAAATTCTAAAATGGAATACTTAAAAAGTTTACTTGTGAATACTTTCTTTTTGGTTTTTAAAGAAAATATTTATTTTATTGATATAGGATGATCCAGATTAGGAATTTCCTCCTACCATCGAAGATTATCACTTTTTCTGAAACTTGTAAGGTTAAAAATTTGTCAATGAGGGGAATAAGAGGGTAAGAGATTTCTTGGGGTAGAAGGTAAGCCAAGAGAGTGGAATAGAGACCGCAATCTTGCTGAAATTTCCCAATATTCCCATCAGAACAAATTTAAAATAAGGTCTTAAATAAAATTCTGGAGCAGTAAAACCATCAGAAGGTCCTAAGGGTATGACACTTGTCAAGGTTAAGACAAATTAGGAGGTCATCAGGAAGATCTGTGACACTTGGATTGGTGGCCTGCCTATAAGCCTGTGCTAAAACATGGTAGGTAGCATCAGTAGTGGTCCCAGAAGGTAACTGTGACAGCAGTGGCAGCAGCCACTTTGGGAACTCATAACTAGAGACATTGGGAGGTCAGAAAATTGTTCATAAAGATATTACAAGAAACCCTTTGCTAGCACTTGGTGCAGGCCTTGACACTGTTAGGCAACTCTATCACCCAAACATGGATCTGGGTCACAGTGCTTGGGCAGAGAAGATTGAAGAATTCTGGTGGTTTGGTCACAAGGGAGTAGGAGTCCTACCAGCAGTCCTAGGATGAGAGGAATATAACTGTTTGTGGCTACAGAACTCCAGGGAACATGGTCACAGTTCCAAGACCAAAGAGGAGTGCTAGCACTTGAAGCTACAAGGGAGTAGGGGACCTTCATATGTAAAGACCAGAGCACAGACCAGGAGAGATATGATCACACCTCTCCTCAGATCATACCACTTTGGAAGTACCAAAAAGTTGCAGAACTCCAAAACTAACTCTGAAAATATCATCATGAATAAGGCTGAAGTTTGAAAAAATGCCTCCCCAATCCTAAGAGAGAAGAGCCCAATTTTAACATGAAGTTAAAAGTCAAGAAATTAGCTAGAAAACAAAGAAAAATAGGGGGGGGGGAAATTAATATAGTGGCAGGGAATACCAAGATACAAACTCTGAAAAAGACAACATGAAAATAACTACAATAAAGCCTTGAGGGAAAAATGCTAATTGGAAACAAGATCAACAAAAATTCCTTCAAGAGTTAAAGAAATAGAGCCAGGAGGTGAAGATGGCAGCAGAGTAAGGAGAAGCTGCCTGATCTCTCCTAACCAAAGCATATAGGACTCCTCAAGGGGACATAAAAACAAATCCAGACTAACGAAGGGACCCCACAATAGGGCGCAGCATTGAAGGTACGTGGAATTGGGGCATTTCCATGCTATAAAGGGGTGAAACAGCTCTCACTAAAACGTGAGTGGAGGAAGACCCTCCCCCACCCCCACACCATGCACACCACCAAGGCCAGCACACAAGAGTTAAAGTAGGTTTGGGGTACCCATTAAGTCATTGGCAGCTCCAGGGCCTGTTCCTGAGAGCAGCAAGACTTAGGACCCCAAGAGGCTAAAGAATGCATGCGGACTTTGCATACAGACCCTGAGCACTGGCGTGGGTGAAGGCATTGACTTAGGCATGGACAAGGTTCTTGAGCTCAGACTTGGACCTCTAGTGGGGACCCTGTGCAGACGGAAGCACAGCTGTGGAAGCAGTGCCCTGAGACTGCCGAAGGAGCCTCGGAGAAAGGGGAAGACCAGGAGGACCACCAGGAGGCTTGGCCCCGAGAACGAGACCTGAGACCTCGGGAGCCTAGAGAGCGCAGGCAGACCATGAGTGTGAGGATAAAGCTGAGGAGGCACTGGGCTAACAATGGCAACCCAAAATTGGAAACCCCAGAAGAGAAAGATCATCAAGAAGAAATCTGTAACACTCAACAACTTTTACACAGAGAAAATCCAGACAGCAGAGCAAACATCAGAGGAGAATAAACAAGTAATCATATCCAAACTTTCCCAAAATAATGAAAACTGATCACAAGCTATTGAAGAGTTCAAATCAGAGATGATGAGAAAGATGGAAGAGATCTAGCAAGAAAATAACAGTTTAAAAGATAGAATTTTGCAATTGGAAAGTGAGGCTCAGAAATCAAATGAACTGATTAGCGAATTGAACACCAGAAATGACCAGATTGAAAAGGAAAACCAAAAGATTATAGCTGAAAACCAAAAGATTATAACCGAAAACCAGTCCCTAAAGGCTAGAATTGAGCAACTAGAAGCTAATGATCTCTCAAGACAGAAAGAACAAATAAAACAAAGTTAAAAGACTGATAACATAGAAGGAAACATGAAATATCTCAATGAGAAAGTGACAGACCAAGAAAACTGATCTAGAAGAGACAATCTGAGAATCATTGGTCTTCCGGGAAAAAGGAGAAATTAATAGAAATTTGGACTTCATACTAAAATAACTTATTCAGCAAAATTTCCCTGAAGTTCTACAACAAGAGGGCAATATAGAAATTGAAAGGATCTATAGATCACCCTCTACACTAGACCCAGAAAAGACAACCCCCAGAAATATAATAGCCAAATTCAAGATCTTCCAAGTAAAAGAAAAAAAAATCTTACAAGAAGCCAAAAAGAGATAATTCAGATATCAAGTAGTACAAATCAGGATCACACAGGATCTGGCAGCCTCCACACTAAACGACCAAAGGGCTTGGAATATGATATTTAGAAAGGCAAGAGAACTAGGACTACAACCATGGATCAACTACCCATCAAAACTGACTATATACTTCCAGGGGAAAGTATGGGCATTCAACAAAATTGAAGATTTCCAAGTATTTGCAAAGAAAAGACCATGACTAAATGGAAAGTTTGATATCCAACCACAAAAATCAAGAGAAACATGAAAAGGTAAATAAGAAACAGAGGGGAAAGAAAGAAAACTCATAATTTTTAAATTTGCCTCTTTAAGGGCTTCAATAAGATCTAATTATTTGTATTCCCAAATGGAGAAATGCTATGTATAATTCTCTGTAGTGAACTCTATTCACTATTATAGTATTCACTATTATAGTAATGAGAAGAATAATTCATAGGGAGAGGGTGGAATACTAAATGGTCTAAGATGATATGGGGGGGGGAAGAGGAGGATGAATAGTTGGGGACACAAAGAGAATCTTGAGTGAATAAGAAAAATAGGATATTCTATTACACACAAAGACGGCATGGAAAGGGGAGGGGACAAATACTATTATAAGAAGAAGAGGAAGAGAGCATTAAGAGGTAATATTTAAACCTTACTCTCAGTGTAATCAACCTGGAGGGGAAGAGTAGCTATATTATCCATTGGGATATAAAACTCTATCTAACCCTACTGAGAAAGTCAGAAAGGATAAACCAAGGGGAGCAGGGGAGTGGGGAGGTCGAAAAAGGAGGGGGGAAGAAGGGAGAGGGAATTTATTAGGCCTTTGAAAATAAAAAGAGTGGAATAATAAGGGAGGGGGTAGAAAGGGAAGTTAATCAAGGGAGTGGATAAGGGTTACCAGCTTAAGGCAAACCACTGGTTAAAAAGGAAATAGTGTAAGAAGAAGAGATAGAACTAGGGAAGGATACAAAAATGTCAGCAAATGCAAAACTGATAATTATAACTCTGAATGTGAATGGGATGAACTCGCTCATAAAACGGAAGCAAATAGCAGAGTGGATCAGAAAGCAAAATCCTACCATATGTTGTCTACAAGAAACACACGTGAGGTGGGTGGACATACACAAGTTTAAGGTTAAGGGCTTGAGCAAAATCTTTTGGGCGTCAAATGAGAAAAAGAAGGCAGGAGTGGCTATTATGATTTCTGACAAAGCCAAAGTAAAAATAGATATGATTAAAAAAGACAGGGAAGGTCATTACATCCTGATTAAAGGCAGTATAAACAATGAGGAAATAACACTGCTCAATATGTATGCACCAAGTGGCATAGCACCCAAATTCATAAAGGAGAAAATGGAAGAGCTCAAGAAGGAAATAGATAGTAAAACCATAATAGTGAGAGATCTAAATATTCCTCTTACAGATCTTGATAAATCAAACCAAAAAATAAATCAGAAAGAGGTAAGAGACGTGAATAAAGTCCTAGAAAAATTAGATTTAATGGATATGTGGAGAAAAATAAATAGGGACAAAAAGGAATACACCTTCTTTTCAGCTTCACATGGTACATTCACAAAGATTGACCATGTAATAGGGCATAGAAACATTGCAAACAAATGCAAAAGAGCAGAAATAATAAATGTAACCTTCTCAGATCATAATGCAATAAAAATAATAATTAGTAAGGGCACCTGGACAGGGAAATCAAAAACTAATTGGAAATTAAATTATATGATTCTCCAAAACCAATTAGTCAAAGAAGAAATCATAGAAATGATCAACAATTTCATTGAAGAGAATGACAATGATGAGACATCCTACCAAACTATGTGGGATGCAGCCAAGGCAGTACTCAGGGGGTAAATTTATATCCTTGAATGCATATATTAACAAATTAGGGAGTGCAGACATTAATGAATTGGGCATGCAACTCAAAAAACTAGAAAGCGAGCAAATTAAAAATCCCCAGATGAAAACTAAATTAGAAATACTAAAAATCAAGGGAGAAATTAATAAAATTCAAAGTAAAAGATCTATTGAATTAATAAATAAGACTAGAAGCTGGTATTTTGAAAAAACAGATAAAATAGACAAAGTACTTGTCAATCTAATAAAAAAAATGGAAAGAAGAAAACCAAATTAACAGTATCAAAGATGAAAAGGGAGACCTCACCTCTAATGAAGGGGAAATTAGGGCAATCATTAAAAACTATTTTGCCCAATTATATGGCAATAAATATAACAGTTTAGGAGATATGGATGAATATTTACAAAAATATAAATTGCCTAGATTAACAGCAGAAGAAATAGAATACCTAAATAATCCCATATCAGAAAAAGAAATTGAACTCATCAAAGAACTCCCTAAGAAAAAATTGCTAGGGCCTGATGGATTCACAAGTGAATTCTATCAGAAATTCAAAGAGCAACTAATCCCAGTACTATACAAATTATTTGATATGATAAGCAAAGAAGGAGTCCTACCAAATTATTTTTATGACACAAATATGGTACTGATTCCAAAGCCAGGTAGATCAAAAACAGAGAAAGAAAACTATAGACCAATCTCCCTAATGAACATAGATGCAAAAATTTTAAATAAAATATTAGCAAAGAGACTCCAGCAAGCAATCAAAAGGATTATTCACCATGATCAGGTGGGATTTATACCAGGAATGCAAGGATGGTTCAACATTAGGAAAACCATCCACATAATTGACCATATCAACAATCTAACAAACAAAAATCACATGATTATCTCAATAGATGCTGAAAAAGCCTTTGACAAAATACAGTATTCATTCCTATTGAAAACACTGAAAAGTATAGGAAGAGAAGGACTTTTCTTAAAAATAATAAACAGTATATACCTAAAACCATCAATAAGCATCATATGCAATGGGAATAAATTAGAAGCCTTCCCAATAAGATCAGGAGTGAAAGAAGGATGCCCATTATCACCTCTATTATTCAACATAGTACTAGAAACACTAGCAGTAGCAATTGGAGAAGAAAAAGAAACTGAAGGTATCAAAATAGGAAAAGAGGAGACTAAGTTATCACTCTTTGCAGATGACATGATGGTCTACTTATAAAATCCTAGAGAATCAACTAAGAAGCTAGTAGAAATAATCAACAACTTTAGCAAAGTTGCAGTGTACAAAATAAATGCACACAAATCATTAGCATTTCTATATATTTCCAACACATTAGAGCAGCAAGAGGTAGAAAGAGAAACACCATTTAAAATCACCCTAGACAATATAAAATACTTGGGAATCTATCTACCAAAACAAAGACAGCAATTATACGAAAACAACTACAAAACACTTTCCAAAGAAATAAAACTGGATCTCAACAATTGAAAAGCCATTGATTGCTCATGGGTAGAATGAGCTAACATAATAAAAATGACCATTCTACCCAAATTAATTTACTTATTTAGCGCCATACCTACCAAACTACCAAAAACTTCTTTACTGAATTAGGAAAAACTATAACAAATTTCATTTGGAATAACAAAAGATCAAGAATATCAAGGGAAATAATGAAAAAAATGTGAAGGAAGGGGCCTAGCAGTACCAGATATTAAACTATACTATAAAGCAGCAGTCATCAAAACAATATGGTACTGGCTAAGAGACAGAAGGGAGGATCAGTGGAATAGACTTGGGGTAAATGACATCAGCAAGACAGTGTATGATAAACCCAAAGAGCCCAACTTTGGGGACATGAATCCACTATTTGACAAAAACTGCTGGGAAATTTGGAAAACAATATGGGAGAGATTAGGTTTAGATCAACATCTCACACCCTACACCAAGATAAATTCAGAATGTGTGAATGATTTCAATATAAAGAGGGAAACTATAAATAAGTTAAGTGAACACAGAATAGTATACCTGTCAGATCTCTGGGAAAGGAAAGATTTTAAAACCAAGCAAGAGTTAGAGAAAATTACAAAATGTAAATTAAATGGTTTTGATTATATTAAACTAAAAAGCTTTTGTAGAAACAAAAACAATGTAGTTAAAATTAGAAGGGAAACAACAAATTGGGAAAAAATCTTTATAACAAAAAACTCTGACAGGGGTCTAATTACTCAAATATACAAGGAGTTAAATCAATTGTATAAAAAATCAAGCCATTCCCCAATTGATAAATGGGCAAGAGACATGAATAAGCAATTTTTAGGTAAAGAAATCAAAAGTATCAATAAGCACATGAGAAAGTGTTCCAAATCTCTAATAATTAGAGAAATGCAAATCAAAACAACTCTGAGGTATCACCTCACACCTAGCAGAGTGGCTAAAATGAAAGAAGGGGAGAGTAATGAATGCTGGAGGGGATGTGGCAAAATTGGGACAATAATGCATTGCTGGTGGATTTGTGAACTGATCTAACCATTCTGGAAGGCAATTTGGAACTATGTTCAAAGGGCTATAATAAATTCCTGCCCTTTGATCCAGCCATACCATTGTTGGGTTTGTACCCCAAAGAGATCATAGATAAACAGACTTGTATGAAAATATTTATAGCTGTGTTTTTTGTGGTGGCAAAGAACTGGAAAAAGAGGGTATGTCCTTCAATTGGGGAATGGCTGGTATATGCTGGTGATGGAATACTATTGTGCTAAAAGGAATAATAAACTAGAGGAATTCCAGGTGAACTGGAAAGACCTCCAGGAACTGATGCACAGTGAAAGGAGCAGAGCCAGAAGAACACTGTACACAGAGAGTGATATACTATGGTAAAAACGAATGCAATGGACTTTTGTACCAGCAGCAATGCAATGACACAGGACAGCTCTGAAGGATTTATGGTAAAGAAAGCTACCCACATTCAGAGGAAGGACTGCAGGAGAAGAAACATATAAGAAAAACAACTGCCTGAATTCATGGGTTGAGGTGGACATGATTGGGGATGTAGACTCGAAACTACCACACCAATGCAACTAACAACAATGTGGAAATAATTCTTGATCAATGACACATGTTAAAACCAGTGGAAATGTGCATCGGCCATGGGTGGGGGAGTTTGGGGGGTTGAAGGGGAAAGTAAGAACATGAATCATGTAACCATGGTAAAAACAAATATTAATAAATGTTTAAAAAAAAGAATTAAGGAAATATATAAGAGTGATAGAGGAAACATTAGGAAAAGAAATGAGAGTAATGGAAGAAAATGAAACTTGGAAAAAGAGGAACAAAAATTTTGCAGAAAAAAACACCTTATGAAACAGAATTGGCCTAGTGCTAAAAGAGACATGAAAATTGATTCAAGAAAAGAATTTCTCAAAAAGCAGAATAGGCCAAGTGTGTAAAGAGGCTCAAAAATTTATTGTAGGAAAGAATTTCTTATAAAACAGAATTAGCCAAATGGAAAAACAGGTAGAAAAACTCATTGAAGAAAATAATGCTTTGAAATTATGACTGGACAAGTGGAATGTAATGATTCAATGAGACATAAAGAAATAATTAAGTCAAAAGAATTTAAAAAATAGGAAATAATATGAATTATCTTTTCAGAAAAACAAATGACCTAGAAATACTTTGAGTAGAGAAAATTTTAAAAAGTATTGGGCTACATGAATATCATCAGAAAATAAAAGTTATGCTTCATATTTCAAGAAATTTTAACGGAAAATTGGTCCAATATCTTAGTTGCAGAGGATGAGATAATTTTTTAAATGCATCAATGACCTCATGAATAAAATCCCCAAATGAAAACTCTCAGGAATATTATAACCAAAAGGAAGGGGATAAGAGAAAGGAAAAGTAATAAAAAGGAGAGTGGATTAAGGGAGTCAATTGGCAGCAAAACAGACTCTTGAGGAATAGGGTAAAAAGAAAGAGAGAAAGCTATACAACAGTAAAAACAGTGGAGGGAAAGATACAGTAATTCTAATCGTGAATGTGAATGGGATGAACTCACCCACAAAATAGAAGTGGATATCAAAATGGATTTTAAACCAGAGTCCAACAATATGTTATTTATAAAAGACACACTTGAAACAGAAAAGACACACATAGAGTTATAATAAGTGGACAGGGTAGAATTTCTCATGCCTTAGCTAAAGTAAAAAGGGCAAGAATAGCAATCATGATCTCAGACAAAGTAAAAACAAAATTATACCTGAGTAAAATAGGTAAGAGAATCTATATTTAGAAAAAAGGAGGGAAAAAGTATAGACAATGAAATAATATCAGATGTTTTAGTAGCAAGTTTCTCAAATACTGAACTAATTTCTCAAATATATAGGGAATTTAGTAAAAAATTTAAAAATGAGTCATTTTCCAGTTGATAAATGGCCATGCATTAGAATAGGCAGTTTTTAAAGGATGAAATCAGTTATCTTCAATAATATGATAAAATGCTCTAATTCACTATTGAGTAGAAAAATGAAAAATTTAAAAAAATTCTGAAATTCCATTACACAAATATCAGAAATGACAAATGTTGGAGGGGAAGTGGGAAAACTGGGGAACTAATAATGCACTTTTTGTGGAGTTGTGACTTGGTGTGACCATTTTGAAGACTAATTTTCAATTATGCCCAAAGGGTTATAAAACTGTGCATACCCTTTCACTGAGCAATACTGCTACTAGTTCTGTATTCTAAAGAGATCACAGAAAATGAAAAGGACCCATATGAACAATAACAACAAAATAACAGTTCTTTTGTGGTGGTAAAGAATTGGAAATGGAAAAGACACTCATCTGTTGTGGAATGACTGAAGTTGTAGCATATGATTGTGTTGGAATACTATTGAGATATTAAAAAAATGATGATGGGGATGGTTTCAGAAAATCCTAGAATGATCTATATGAACTGATACAAAGTGAAATAAGCAGAATTAGGAAATCATTGTACACAAAAATAGCAATATCGTAATGATAATTGACTGAAAAACTTAGCTGCTCTGATCAATATAATGGTCCAAGACAATTAGATAATCTACTAATGAAAATTGCTATCCATTTCCAGAGCAAGAACAGATGAAAATTGAAAGCAAAGTGAAGAATATTTTCTCAATTTATGGATTTTTTGTTTTTTGGGGGAGATTTCCCTAATTTGAAAACGTTTTACATTCTTTTAAATGTATAATGTATATTATATTGCTTGCCTTCTCAGTGAATGGGGAAGGGGCTAGAGAGAGAAAAATAATTTGGAATTCAAAAAATATTTTAAAATGTTATAAACAGTAAATAAAAAGAGAAGTAGTGATTATTGAAGAGCTCAGTGGGATCAAGGGAACCAGAAGGAGGCAAGGAGATAGGAAAAAAATATATACTATATGCTAAGAGGAAGGAGTCATAAAGAAGAGAGTGAAGATGTATAAGGAATAATCAGTTACGGGCCAGAGGGAGGTGGGAGGATACGGAACTGAGGTTACTGATTGGAGATTGGTCTTGTTCATTTCTTCCTCTCAACCTTGGGGGAAGAAGGAAAGGATTAGTGAAGAAAGCAAGAGAATTGGGGCTAAGGTGGGATTTAACACTGCTGTGGCTATAGGACAAATTTGAGAAAAAAGAATCACCTGAAAAGGTCCTGGTCAGTTTGGGAAAAGAATAACTGTTAGAACAAGCCATAATTTACCTGCAGGACTATAGAACCTGATCTTAAGGCAATCTGGAAGAACTGTTAAGCAATTTCTAAAACAGAATCAAGGTCAAAACCAGGACCATGGCAGTCCTAATAACCAGGAACAAGATCTAGGGTTAATTCTAGTAATTATAAATGTATACCAAGAGTTTTTTTTATAGAGAGTTCTCTCAATTTGCTGTGCTCAGGGGTTAGGTACCAAACCAGAATGGAAGAAATCTGAAGAGTCAAAGGAATCAAGGTTAAAAGAATAGTGGTGAGATCTAAAGTATTAACATCCTGGCAGGGATTTAAAATATAGTAAAGCTAAAGATCAAAGCAGCTAAAGCATTTACAGAATGGAAAAGATAAGATTATCGGTTCAGATTTTTAAGCTCCCAAAGTATTGTAGCAAGGGAAGGTGGTAGAGAGGAGGACTAGTTTGACTATGAACTGAAGTTCACCAATGATACATTCCTGACATTGCTATATTTAAACTCTTTTTAATGCTAGTGTCATCTACTAACGAAAAGGACCTCCACTTACCTTCTTTACAGTCATGTTTATTCTCGTGAAGCACAAATCCATTTCGACAATGACACACATAACTTCCCACAGTGTTGATGCATTCATGTTGACATCCACCATTATCCTTAGAGCATTCATCTTTGTCTAACAAAGGGGATGCATAGGAGAGTTACATGGAAGAACAAACATGATAATTGTCAGGGAGAAATAATCATCGATTAGTGTTTCTTTTTGTCCAGAAAAGGGCAAACCAGGGCAGTGGCTTCATTGTTCTCAATATCTTTTTACCATGCCTTAGTTCTACCCATTCATTATGTACCCTGTAACCTTGTACCATGGACTAGTCAGTCAGTCATTTTCCACTCAGATAATTCAGGCTAATAAAATGGCATCCATTCTTCAGTGGAGAGAATTGAGGTAGGATTTGGGTAAGGGAAAACAATTCTTGGTTGGTGGTCAGCACTGACCCAACAATTCCATTTACTCCCAAACTTTTACTCTGTTAACTTTTTTGACTTATCTGGAGAAAATGACTTGGGAACAATTTCACTAGAGTAAATAATCATTCTGTAAAGAGAAATAAACACAAATTTCTAAATACAGAACCATGGTATACAAAAACATTTAAGCTAAACAAGGTTCCAGGTTTTATATATATTCATTTTCTTTAAATCATATAGCCCATTAAAAAAACTATTATAGTTGATTCCCCCCATCCCCCAAGAGCTTCACAAATGTGTTTAGCATTTAATGAATCTGGACATTTCAAAACATGCCAAGATAGGAAAAGGCATTGTTAGACTAACATAAGGAAGAACCTGTTTTTATGTATTTTAAACAAATCAACCATGTTGCTGGCAGTTTTGTTTATTAACAAGTAATCCTCTAAAAGGGGCTTTTAGTGCACTAAAAGTAAAGTAGAGGTTAGGATAGGAAATGTGAGCTGCATTAAATATCTAACAAATTCGCTGTAGGGAAAAAAGCCAAACTAGATTAGCAGGCAGTCATTCTGAGGAGAAGCATCAGCTGTCACCATTCAATGTCATTCAGCTGTCAATTCAAATAGGACTAGTCCATTAAAATCAGAACTAGCAGACTGTTTCTGACATACATATTCAAGACCACATCACACAGGCTTCTGTCACTACCACATTCAGAAAAGAGAATAAAGATTATTTTCCGTCAGAGGTTATAATAGCTCAAAATTAGAAGGTAACATCTTTTTATTTTTTATGGAGATGTGGTTCCATTTATAAATATATGCAAAAAATAAGATTGAGGATTCAATCTGTGAAATGTTTTCAGGATAGATATTTCTAAGCAAGAACTATTATTAAGTAGCTAGGACCAAGATGTCCACCCTTCTACCTTTGACATACTAAATTCATATCACAGGGCATTAATGACTTTCACAAAGTTGATTCGATTTGCTGGACTATTTCATTGTCAATATAAAAAAAATGTTTGATTTCATGATGGAGACAATGTGCTAGGTAACCCTACAGAATCCCCAAACATTTGCAGAACAGTTCCTACACAAATTACCACTATTTAAGGTCATTGTGGCTATCAAACTAAATGAATAACTGTATAAAATCTAATCGTTTTCCAAAGAGAAATATCCATTTCGAATGTGTGTGTGTGTGTGTGGGGGTGTATGAATGGGCGTATGGACAGCTGACTATAGGCTCTTCCTCTTGAGACCCATTTGCTAGTGTTATTGCAATCAGCCAGTAACAACTGAGAATGCCAAGAAACAAGCCAAGGCTTTTCATGCTCAGTTAGTACTTGACTAACAGATGATGTGTACATTGGAACACCTGGAGCAACTACACTATGATAGCCAATATACATTCTTCTTTGATTCAGAGCAAATGGAGTTGTTGAGATAGGCTTTTTTATTGGGCAGATATAGAGGTTTACCAACTAATCAGGACTAGGACCTTCTACTTGACCATGGCCCAACCTACCTCCCATGTTTCATGTATGTGGAGAATTCTTACCCCAGAACTGGGTAGAGATGTTTTTGGAGTCTCAAGCTAGAATATAGAATGCATATACTCATTGAAATAATGCTATAGATGGTAGAAAAATATACTCGAAATAGTCTATGAGTATAATTCTTTTTTTTAAACCCTTACCTTCCATTTAAAATCAATACTAAGTCTTGGTTTCAATGCAGACGAGTAATAAGAGCTAAGCAAAGGGTGTTAATTAACTTGCTCAGGGCCACACAGTTAGGAAGTATCTGAGGCCAGATTTGAACCCAAGATCTCCCATTTCCAGGACTGGCATTCTAAATACTGAGCCACCTACCTAATCTAGGGATTATTCCTCTAGTATGTTATGACCTAAAGTTATTGTTTGACATATCTAAAAATCTATTCTAGGCTGCAGCAAAAAGACAGACATAGAGAAAGAGACAGAGAGAGTGAGAGAGCACGATGGTTTTGGGGATTAAAAGAACAAGATTTGAATTCTGACTCTGCCATGAGGTTGTTGGTTTTGATGAAGTCTAAGGTTCATTCCATCACCAAGACTCTACTCTTCCAACAGATCTGCAAATTCATCAGTGTTAGTATTCCCTCCAAAAATGCAGTGACCACTTGTTTATGCTTCTGTCAATCCTGGGCAATATCTGTCTGCATATTTCTAAAATATTAACCAGAGTTCTACCTGATATATTGTGGGTCTTCCTTGCATTTTATTTGATAATAATAATTTTATTTATTTAAAATGTATTTATTTAATAATTTATTTCTATAAATGTATAATTTATAGTAAATTTCATTTATTCCATGCCAACAATGTTCCAGGAAGTGAACTAAGCACTGGAAACACAAAAAAGATTTTTAAAAGGGCCCTGTCCTCAAGGAGCTTACAATTTCCAAAAATTCTAAGTTCATCAGTAGACCACAAAAGCCAGCAATAAATTATTCCTTTCTCTTATGTGACAAACCCATTTTCTTTTTTGATCATATATTTACTTATTTGAGAAAATCACTTACATCACTTCTATTTATATCCTTTATAATTTCTTGCTTGTGTGTTACGTACATATACACACACATAAACACTTATAACCATTGTGAAACACTTGCTCTATTCTCGCCCAGCCATTTTTAGACTATAGTGCTTGCTCTATACAGCCATGCTGCTTCTGATCAACCTAGCACTAGAACCATTTGTTCTCTGCTGGTGGGCTCTTACAAGTGATCTTTTGTCTTTCCTTGTGCTGAACCAGATCTCCAATATCACTTCTCAGACTATTCCAAACCATGCCTTCATTTGCTTACCCAATTTCCTTTTTAGTTCTCCTTTATCCATTGTTTTTTTCCCCATTAAAATGTAAAACCTTTGAAGACAAGAGCTTTCTTCCTTGTTTATTATTTGTATCCTTAGCACTTAGCATATGCCAGATACATTATGGATACTTAATTTTTTTAATTTAATCAGCATGTACCATTCCATTGTCTTTAAGATGGTTCCCTAATCTGAAATCTTCATAGCCTTCAGTGTCCCTGACCAAGAGCTCAGGCAACATCATCAAAAGGATGTTGGTGTTCAAAGAGATGGGTCTTTGTTTCAGGGAGAAATTTAGGAGTGATTAAAAATAAACTTTGCAAATTCCCCAAATCAATCCAATCTACATTTTCTCTTTCTATTCAATTCTGGGCCTAGCCTATTGGCCATGTGCAATGTCTATTTAAGATATATATGAAAGGAACAGATAATATACATAAATACAATGAAGGGTGAGCTCTGTAAGTTGTCCACCCAACTGTTTGTTATAATTGGCACAATAAGCCTTTTATATCTATTTTATTCTTCCTGTCCGGATACACAGGACAAACACTTTTAAATGATACATTTATGAGGAACTATGATGTTTTATAACTTCTCTTACAATTAGTAAAATTTTAAAAAAAGAACATCTAGAGGATTCCACCATCATAAAAGAAATCTCTTTGATTTGAATTCTCTGCTAGATCTCCTCCAATAAGAGGCACATATCTTTGATGAGTATATATCTCTGTGTTTTATGTTTTCTTTGATATTTTAATAATCAGAAGGTTCCTGAATGATGTTATCTCTGCTATTTTATTTCCCTCGTATCTTAGAAACTTTAAAAGCACTGATTTGGTTTAGCCAAATGAAATGCTTTTTTTTAATAGTCAATAAAAAATAAACACAGGATGAACTATTTTTAAGCATTTTTCAGGTGATAATGTAAAGCTGAAGATCTGTTGCTGTTTTAAAATGTAATTAAAAAAACTCATCCATTACCTTCTAATTTACTTATCAAGTTTGATCTTGATTCATGTATATACCAGAAAGACCTATAAGATTGTGAGTTAAAGTTATTGTTGTCTTGGTTGGAATAAGTAAAATATACAGGATTTTTCACACACATTTAATATCTTCCCTCCCTTCTGATATTTTGAAATTCAATATCTCTATATTCTAAAAACTGTGTTCTCTTCAGCATAGACATTTTAAATGCAAAACTCATTTTCCCATCTTTGTTTACCTAAGTTTATTTTAATACTTTTTATTACTATAGTAGTACAGGAACTAAAACATTAGAATACAAATATGGTGGATCCACTATCCTTGATGGTCAAAAGTGTTTATTATAAAATCTCAATAGGTATTTATTATCTTTGTCATCTTCTTTCTAGTTTCATCCTTAAATACATGGAATAACTCTGCTTTGTTGAGTCTCTTAAAAAAAACACAAACTCCCCCTTTCCACTATATCTTTTTATTTTAATGAGTTGAGATGCTTTTTTGATGATCCTTTCCCAAAAGATTTTCCAAACCCTAATAAATTCAAACTGGTGATTCCCTGAACTGCTTTATCTCTTCACATGGGAAGCAGGTCAATGTTTGCTGCCTCAGGTGATTTTTAGGCACTTTTGATCTACCCAGAATAGAAACTATGTGTTGTAATGTAATAATTATATTTTTCTATGTAAATATTTCCGTATCCCAATTTACCAACTTTCAATGAATATATGTGAAACATTATAATGAATAAATTGGAGATGGCTTAAAAATAGCCTTAACTTTGCTCTTAATATTAATTTCTCAAGAGTAGCAAAAGCTAGGCAATTGGGATTAAGTGACTTGCCTAGAGTCATACAACTAGGAAGTAGCTAAAGCTAGATTTGAGCCAAATTTAAAGCAAAAACATTAATATAGATCAAAACAGATAAGCTTTTGAATTTGTAAGGATTTTATATTAAAATGTTAATATAAATTTGAGAGGAAATCTTAAGTAACTGACTTAGATTTATTTTATTTTAGGGTCAAATTTCTTCCTTCTCTCCCTTAAATCAACATCAGTAGCAAATAGCAACAAAGCTGATAATAATATAATCTCCCTTATGGCATGGAGATGAGAGGAAAAAATGAAAAAGGAAACTACTAAAAGATAATAATGACTCTTCCTATTGTTTGCATTTTCAAATTATGTTAATAAAAAAGCAAGTTCTGATACATCTATTCTTGGTGATCTTTTAAAAATCCTTTAACTGAACAAAACTATTTCCCCTTCTTTTGCCAAAAATAGTCAAAATGACTTAAAATTGAGAAATTTAAACTATTTTTTAATAAGCTAGACATACATAATTCAATAACTGGTATTGATCAAAATGTTAAGATAAAAGATAAATAATAAGTGTCAAATGGAAAAAAATGATAAATATTGTTTTTAGCAAATTGAAAATCTTGTTTAGCTATGTGAATTTTTTAAAAATATAGATGTTTTATATTTTTAACTGAATCTCTGATTTTCTTACTGTAGGGACTCCTGAAATGACACTTTATTTCCAAACATAGCCTAACATCTACCCTTCAAGTTAAAATATTAATATTTATTTTGGGGATGTGGGTTTGAAACTGAGAGATTAAACAATTTGCTGAGGTTCACAAAGCCAGTATATGTCAGAGTTGGGATTTTGGTGGGTTTGCTTTCTCTACCTGTTATAGCACTAGCATTATCTTGCTGCTATTATTTATTCCACAATGCCTTCACATTTTATCTAATTATTTAGCTTTATTTTAGGTTACACTTTTAGATAGCTGGTGCAATGGAGATAGGATTTTTTTAAAGACTTATGTGGGCAAAAATTAGCAAAATGCGAATTATTTCTTAATCATGTATAAAAAAATTTTAAAAGAAAGGGGGAATAATATGGATAGAGAGAATCCAAAGATTTTCCAGACCTGTTGCATTAAATTTTCCTGTCAATTAAATAAAATGTATGACTATAATTTTATCTCCCCATTAGTCTTCTCATTACAATATCACTAACAAGAAGTTGACTTGAGAAAATCCAGAAAAGGAGAGAGAAATAGAATAAAGGAGAAATTCTGAATATTCTATAGAAGGACTAGATCAACAATTTCTGGGAAATGGAAAATTGGCTTTAAAACATAAATGAAATTTTAGTTATCTTAATTTTTTCAACATTTCCATATTATACATTCAAAATAAAGGAAGAAGATGGACTTCATGTCAGTTACAAAAAAAAACCAACAAATGTTTCGCTAAGTAGAAATAAAAACATTTGTTCTCTTTTAAAAATGGAAATCATCCTGTAACATTTTCACTCTCTTTTTCTAATAAGGAAAGAGAAATTATGGTCTGGCGGTGGCTCTTACCAATCAGAGGCTGATTATCATACCTCTGAGAGTTTCAGAAGCCATCAGTCTGTGAAAGATACGTACAGAACCTGGCAAATTCTTGCAAGATTCAAAAACAAAAATTTTCTCTTTGCAGGTAGCTTTCTTGTCTGTAGGGAAAAAAAACATGTACCAGGATGGAACCAGAAGTGAGTGTGTTCTAAAAAAACTAAAAGTTCAGGATTAAAAGATAATAATAACTGTCAACTTGAAAGCATTCAATAAATCTCTCAACCACAACACCAGCAAAAAGTCTCCTAATCCAGCACCATTCACTAGAAAAGTCTATTGGAACATATGCTAAATTTGGAGTCAGAATTCAAGACATAATTGCAAAGTGCTTTCTTTAAGAATCAGTAAGATCACCCATCCAAGTGCAAATACTAGATTTAACCTATGAAATTATAGGATTGTTGCAAACATACTCTTAGGATTAAAGAAGTATTTTTAAAAAGAGTATTAATTTGAATGTTCTGTGAACTCATTTTTTAACATGTTGAAAACTAGTTCAATATAACTGGTTTATATTGCAATATTGTGCATTTTGTTTAAAGTACTTTAAAACTTGATTCTGAGAAGAGATCCATTGGTTTCACCAGATTCCTAAAGGAGACACACAAAAGTAAGGAAGCTTGGATTAGAATGAAAGAATTCAAGGACTAGAAATTACCTTAGAGTCTAGTCCAGTGATGGTGAATCTTTTAGAGATGGAATGCTGGGCAGAATGGCAGGTTATGTGAGGAATATCCATAGATCAGGTGAAGAGGGGGAGGGGAGTGACCTGAATGCTCTGCTCCCCTCCAGCTCTGCCCCTATGAGCCACCCACTTTACCCTCTGCGTGTTCTAATTGGACTGCTCGGCAAAGAGGCAAGTGATGTGAAAAAATGTTGTTAGGCTCAGTGGAGAGGGGGAAGGGAGCAGCTCTGCCTGAATCTCTCTGCCTTTCTAGTACCGAACTCTGGTGGGGGCAGAGGGGAAGGAAGGGAGGGTGACCAAGTGCCCACAGAGATCACTCTGCCTGCCATCTTTGGCACCCATGCCATCAACTATCTATCACTGGTCTGGTCTAACCCTGTCATTTTCTTTTCTTTTTTCTTCTAAATGCCCTTACTTTCTGTCTCAGAATCAATAGAATCAATTCTAAGGCACAAGAGTGATAAGGGCTAGGCAAATGCAGTTAAGTGACTTACCCAGAGCCTAATAATAAGGAAGTGTCTGGGGGCAGCTGGATAGCTCAGTGGATTGAGAGCCAGGCCTAGAGCCAGGAGGTCCTAGGTTCAAATCTGGCCTCAGACACTTCCCAGCTGTATGACCCTGGGCAAGTCACTTGACCCCCATTGCCTGCCCTTACCACTCTTCCACCTACGAGCCAATACACAGAAGATAATGGTTTAAAAAAATAAAAAAATAATAATAATAAATAAAAAATAAGGAAGTTGTCTAAGACCAGATTTGAATCCAAATACTTTTGAACTCCAAGCCTGAGATTCTATTTACTGTGCTATCTAGCTGTCCCACACCATCATTTTCAAATGAAGGAATTTATACTCAGAGACAAAAAGTGATTTGCTCAAATACACAGAAATCTCACAGTGCCCAATCAATTACTCTTTCTGCTTATATCATGGTACTCAAACTTTCTGTTTTTAAGAACCTTTTGTACTCTTAAAAATTATTTAGAACGCTCCTTCCAAAAGCTCTTATTTAGGTGGAATTATATGTACATCTATAATATATAAATACATATTCTCCATTCACTAGAATACAGTAAATAATTATGTCTAATTCATTTATTGTATTAGTAATTAAAATGTCTTAAGGCTATAATGAAAATAGTTTTCACTTCATAGAAAAACCAAGGTCTCAAATTATGTCATATTACCAAAGTCCATACTTTGAGAATCATTACACCAAACTATATTAACTTCAATATTGAAGAGGAAAAAAACCAACAATGTTAATTACATTATTATTTGGTCTCATTTCTATAGTTGCAAAGCTCAAGAAAGACTACTACTTGAAGATCTATTCAGTTTTATATTCATGTAGAACACCAACTTCAAATCTATGTGAACAACCATTTATATTTCACTACCAACCCTGTTTGTTTAAAAAATACACTTATCTGGGAAAGGAAAAATGATTAGATTCTATTTTCTTTACATTATTTGTGGAATTTTAAAAAATATGTGGGATGGTTGAATTTTTCAAAATATTTAAAATGATCAAGCCTACCTTTTTTACACACACGATTTCTGTTTGTTTGCTTTTTAAACTTTGGGACCTAATTTTTTGCTTCTTAATCCTTTTCCAATTTTTGTTGTTGTTTTGTTTTTAAGAAATGTGAGCAAAATTTGATCGTCTAGTTTTGGAATGTTTATGTGGATACTTTGATGGTTTTGGGAACTTAACTGACTGTTTGGGATGATCTTTGCACTGCTGTGCAGGGCAAAGCATATACACATTTTCATCCTAAGTGAGTCTGTCTTAAACATGTCTTTCCAACAAGTCTCCATATAGTTCTTTACAAGGTTCTGAAGACAATTTTCAAATAGTTTGAACATTTCATCTATACTACTGTAACATTCGACCAACCTATTTATCATCTCTTAAACTACCTATATGATTGCAATCAGTTTTCAAGCCATTCACGTCTTAGATGATGTCTTCTACCTGATTTATTACAAGGCATGGTTGTTGGTTATTTAGATATTACTATTTGCTAATTAAGATTAGAGTGTAATAGCTATTAATCAATATTTTATTATAATTGCCAAATATATTTCAATTATTATCTTTTCAGTCATATAATATTTTAGTTCTTCTGAAATAATGGAGGCCCATGAACCTATATACTTATCAAGAAAACACTAATGTTAAAAAGGCAAAAAAATGTTATTATTGTAGCAGCAGGAGCCTCTGATTCTGTAAGGTGCTTAATTCATCATCAGAAATCATAATTCTGGTTTATCTTCCATGTGAAATGTATGTCTGTTTATTTCCTCATATTCAAATGTTTTAGGTGATAGATGATGTAGACCTGTCCAATTCTAGACTTACTTCATCTTTCACCTAAAATATTTGTTTAAGATGTATATATTGATGGATTAACTCAATGAATAGCCTGAACAACTTGGGTATTATAATCAGGGCAGTAGATATCTTTCATCTACTTTGTTTTCCCAACATGGTGGCTAGGATGAGCTCTTTTAAGTGCATGCGCATCTTATAAAAGAATCTGTGTTGTTTCACAGCCTGGCATAATTAGTATGTCTTCTGCAAATGACTGGAAAACAGGTCTGCCTGTAACAAGAAATTATATTCTACTTGACTTTTGCATAAGATATTGTTTTAGACATTTTGGGTGAGAATATCTGCCTCCTTCAGGATCTGCTTGCTACAATGGAACTCTGAATATAACTATCCCTATGGTCAAATCTCTAATTTTTAATAAATGGATGGAAAGCAAATAAATAGAGTATGTCTTTAAGCAAGGGAGCATGTTTGCTATTGAATCAGCTGCTTTCATGAACAAAAAAGAACCAATAAAGGATATTATATTCCATATATCTCTCAGATGTGTAAGTGTGCACATGGAATTTGTTGTAGAAAATAATCTGTAAAAAGCTGCCTTTCCCTTTCCCATGTCCATATTGTTAATAGAGACTATTTTTACGAATAATTTATTTTTGAAATATAGGTTTCTCTTTAAAGTAGCTTTTGAATCCCTCAACATAAAACTTCATTTAACGATCATTAGTGATAATTTTTGGTGTTTTCAACCATAAACAAACCCATGTTTTATACTTGGTTATGTATCATTCTTGTAAGCCATATAGCTGATAATGTAAGATTCATTTTTATATTTTCAGTTGAGGCCAGTGACTCAGCCTATTTAATTTTCTCTATATTGGATTAACTACCAAAAAATTACCAGAGAAAATTAAATTAATTCTCATGAAGTAGAACTTTGTTTTACACATATTTTTACCTAGAATTAGGTAATTAAATCTTAGGATGGGGAAAATCTATGAAACAAAGTCAAATACAATTAACTTTAGTGATACTGGTGGCAAAGTAATACAAAATGGGTGTAGACCCACTATAAATACTAATTTAACTGTTGTAACCTTTATTATGAGATCTTTATCCAACAATCAATGAGTTGATGAAGGGAAAGAAACATGTCAATATAAATATTCTAGTTACAAGGGAAAACAGAAGACATATGGAACCTATAGCCCCAAGGAAGATGGTGGATGGTCATAGGTTCTAATTGCAGAGGGGAAAAAGAAGAGCAGGTCTCATTATTAATAACAATTGCAGAAGATCCAAAGAGTGATTATAGAATTTCATGATGAATATTTTGTAGCAGGTTACCAACAACTTGTGTACAAGAAGTAAAAAGCTATTATCTAGGATAACTGTGACTGGAAAACCTTGGACCAGGTACAAAACCTAAATATGGTATTGGTACCTCATGGGATGTTTCTAATGTACTGAATATGCCACATAGAGAAGACTTAAAGGAGGACATCATTGTCAGTTATTCAGTGACTCGGTTTTGATCTGTGTTGTTGGAGAGAAAATCCATATTGAGGAAATCAGGGATCTATTTAAATGTTAAATATGTATATATACATGTATGCATCTAAAGCACAGCACAGTTAGGTCCAATTAGTGTAAATAATGAATCCTATTTAGTGTGAATAATGAATCCCCTGAAGCAGGTCATATGCATTTGAATTTGTATTATTTGAAGCTATATTATTGGAAGTGTTATAATTGATCTCAGCCTAATTGAATATGTAATGAGAATTCAAATAATATAACCATCTCATAGGATTCATTGTTTGTAATAATTCAAACCTAGATACATATATTTCTTGATTTAATACTCCTTTCCAGAAATAAAAATTTTAATGTAACAGTCATTTTATGGGTTCAACAGTTTAAAATCATTAAAAAAACTATAAAAAGCAGGGGAACTGAGTACTAATCACTTTCCTTATGAAGTGAATTCTTAAAATATTCATTTTTGATATTTCAAAGGATATCAACTCTAATAATCATTTTATCATTGTCTTTTTAAAAATGTTCATCACATTTTTCTTCTCTTGCCTTCTTCCCCATCTACTGAAAAAATCCAGAACCTCTGTTTCTCTTAAGCACAGATACACAAAACATATTCTTACATTTGATCTATATATCCCTGAGAAAATGTTTAGCTCCTTTCTGGTCTTCAAACTGATATTTTGTTAAATTCAATATTTCATAGAACTTTTATAAAGACTTGAGTGTGGTTTATAAATAAAATGTATGATTGGTAGGCTCAATGAAGCATTTAATCAACTGACTCTTAATTCTAAATGCAAACCTATTTGTAGTATCATAATGGTCACCAAAAACAATCACAATATGCCTTTGTCCCCATTTCACTCCTGAAACAAGCATCCCAAGCACCTCAGAAAACTTAATGGCAAAGGAATCCAACTACTCAATCATAAACAGTAGTCCTTTCAGAAACTATAATCTAAACAACATTGCCAAATGGTTTTTATGTTTCATATAAAGAACATTAATAATAAAACACTAATGATAACCATCTCAGACTGGGCAAAAGAACAATCTAGTAATAAAATTGTTTCCGGGTCATGAATATGCTAAGGGCAACAGCAGATGAATTACCATATGTTACTAGCAAAGGGGCATAAAAATTGATGTTGTAGGAACAGTTAACAAATGCTTATATTATTTACTATAATTATTTATTTGAGATATACTCTGGTATTTATCAATTAGCATTACCTCATGGATTTATAATAGATGAAATGATTATTAAAACTAAAATTGTACAAACTGGAGAATGTTTACCAAATAATGAACATGAGTGAACACAGATTATGTTTAATTGACAAGTGCAATCACAGGTTCTGACCAAGGCAGTCAGTCAGTTAATTATGGTAAAAGAGCAAATTAACGACAAGGTTAAAAGCCTTATTTCTTGTGTTTTCTTTATCTGTACTATCAGATGAAAATAAACATTATTAGTTTTAATGACACAAAGTAAGAAAGTACAAAACTGAGGACTAGAAACCATGTTTTTAAATGCTCAACTAAATCTAACAATTTTTAGAATACTGCATAGTAATTTTAGAATTAACATATTAAATGTTATATTTTATAATTTAGCTAATATGATTAAAATTTACTTTATTTGAAAATGTAAATCTAAACTGTCTCTTTGAAAGCCTTGTTCATTGTATAAAAATAATGTATAAATGCAAATATAAGTCACATTTAAAAAGAACATTCTTTCTCATCAAACAAAGATACCAAGAATCTACTTGGAAAATAGCCAATGAACCCCTAAGAGAGAAAAAATAAAGTAAAATTAAAGTTGGTTAATGGGTAGAAAAAGGGAGGAAGGAGAGAAAGCAGAAAATTTATAGTTAGCACACTTTAGATCATGAACTGGACCTCAGTGGAGCATGTAAAACTTTATCATTATTTTTATTTTTTAAATTTGGTATTGACCTAAGATTTCAACAACACAGGGAACTCTAAATGAGAAAACTCCTTTTGCTGAAGCTGCCTAGCAAGTACAATTGCAATTTTGTCTTAGAGATTTGCCTTAAGGTCTGAAATATTAAATGACTTGCCAATCATCATGTGAGTGTGTGTGTTAGAGGTGAGACTTGAAATGAAGTCTTTTTTTTTTTTTTTAATTCTTCCCTTCTGTCTTAGAACCATATTCGGTTCTAAGGCAGAAGTGTATTATGATTACCGCCTAGGGTCACACAGTTAGGAAATGTGTGAGGTCAGATTTGAAACCAGAACCTCTCAACTTCTCTATCTTCTGAGCCACTTAGCTACCCCTGAACTGAAGAGTTTCTGAAGGTATTCTTGGCTCTGGGGTTGGTCTTCTATCCATTAAACTATTTTATCAATTAAATTCTGTACCCAATATTTGCCCTAGATATTGTACATTTCTTTGTGAGATCAAGGGAGCCATATTGATTTTTATACTACCATAAGAAAAATATAATATAATCTGATAACTAGTTATATATTATGCTAGATGGCACCATGAGTAAAGCAATGGACCTGGAGTAAGGAAGACTGGTATCTAAATCGCATCTCCGACATTTATTTCTGTGTGACCATAGACAAGTTGCTTAAGCTCTATCTGTCTCAATTTGTTAATTTGTAAAATTTGGGTAAAAACATCACTTACCTCCTATACTTGGTGTGAAGACAAAATGAGTTAATATGTGTAAAATGCTTTCTAAATCTTAAAGTGTTATATAAGTGATAACTATGTATGTATATCTGTATATATAACATAATATATTAATATGCCTCTGCATGTATAATACATACCTAAACATTTATAACTATATATATATATGCATAGAGAACTTAAAATGAAATATAAAAGTTTTTTTAAAATACACTATGTAATATGTAAGCTTTAAAATTTGAAACCATGTTTAGAAATTTTCTAATAACCATTTGTTTAAGAGCAATTAGCTTCCAATATAAAAAGTGAATTTTAAATATGTCCAAATTCTAAGTCTTTGGTCATCCTGGCTAGGCATATAAAACTAAATTTCTCAAAATCAAATGGATGAGAAAACATGCAATTGGACACCCGATCTGACCTATTTATAGGTTCTACTTATACCCCATCATCATCTCTCTTTCCATACCTGAGAAGAAATGAGCTTTAAAACCTTTCTTAGAAACGGTGTTGTCAGATTTGAATTCAATCCTCATGTTGTTGAACTGGGAAGTGATCACCTCAGGTACTTCTGCCCCACAAAATTTGCCATGTAATTTGGAGTCTGAGGACAATCCACTTCGGATCTCTACATAATCATATTTGCAAACCTGTGGCAGGGGTGAAAAGTCTTTATTTCAGTCAATTTCAAAGCATTTTAGAACTGAATATAACACCTTTGAGATTAGGGGCTTCCTGTTGTTTGCTCTCTTTCCCCACTATCTAGTTTATCCCATTAATATCCTATTGCTAAATCCCAGCACATGACAATTGCGTCATAAATGTTTTTGCTTTTATTCAATTGACCATTACAATTCTACCACAACATAATGTCCTCAGCATCATAAATTTTCTATCTATCATTGTCATAGTTGACATGAAGACTAATACTTTCAAGGGAAAAAATAAAAGAAAGGGTCATCTTCATGAACAGACTAAGTAAAATGTCATTTACTCCACCTCCCTCATTTTCCTGTTGAGGAAACTGAGGTCCAGAGAATTTATAACTTGCCACCGTATAAAACGAAGGACTTAGAGTCAGGAAGACCTGTGCTCACATCCTTCCTGATACAAATACTAATTGCCTGCCCTTGGGCAGGTCATTCAGTCACCCTCAATGTGTTTCCTTATCTGTAAAACATGGAAAATTATAGTTTAGGATTATGGTGAGATTCTGATGAATTAAGATATACATGTAAAGAGCTCATTGCAAATCATAAAGCAGCCCATAAGTGCCATCTAAATAAATCAATCAAGTCAAATGAAGGAGAAAAGGGATGCTCTAAGCAGCTACAATGGAGGATATGGTAAATCACTCCATCATCTGCCAAGAAAACCTCCAGTGGGATGATGAAGAGTGTCAGACAAAACTGAAAACAACTGAACAACAATGAAAGGGAGCCAGAGCAGAATCAGCATCTCTAGTGGTTTTCAATTTAAAAGTCACAAGTGTGGACAATAGGAAAAACAGGACACTTTCCCCCTAAGAGTTCAAGTCCAAGGCTCATAATCACATCTTTTACAAAATCCAATCAAAATAACTTTAATGCGAAATTCACATTAATTTCTTATCTTCTCTGAATTAACTGGTGCAATGTCTTGTTTTCCTCCATTAACTGCATATTCAGCAAGATGCCAAACAAGAGGGGCTGTATTTCAGGGAAGAGGGGACAGGGATTTTCATTAAAACTCCAGATATTTATTTAATATGTAGCGCTCTCATTTCACATGGATGGAAGGAGTTAAGCAAACGCAGGTATCCCTTGGGGTTTTATTAAATCTTATACAGATGCCTCTGTGATCCGTTACCTTAGGTGCTTTACTTACTGTACATTTTGAATTCCGCACTGAGAATAAATGACCTTATTATATGAAGGTATAATTCATACCCTTGGCTGATACATATAACTGATTCCTCTTGCTAGACACTTGTGATGCTAACATAATGACTAATAGACAGAATGTCCTTAGAGAAAAAAGCTACTCTTTTCTCTATTTAGTATCACTGTATTTATTTTTTTTAACAAAGAGAGAATGCAAAATTGAGCAAAGGACACATGTAAAAAAAAGCTTCAATTTATTTTAATTTAAAAATGAGCGGGAGCAGTCATTTAGTACTGGCTTTTTGGGGGGTACATAGAATGGGAAAGAAAATGATGAAGTTTTCAACTTAGTCTCAAATTGTATAAGCCAGGTTTTTGCCCAGGATAGATTTATTTTATAGCCAAGTTATGAACCTATAAAAACACACAGTATCCAGTTAAGCTTTCCACACAGTAACACCATTATAATTTAAGGAATTCTGAGATGTGTTACCGGCTTTGCAAAGCCCCCTTTTATGAAAAAACTCCTCCTCCTAGTAGTATGATACTTTTTAGAATCTAACCTCATTTCTCTATAACCCATTCTTCCTTAAGCACTCCCGCCCTTGAAACTTCTAAGCTCCTTTGACAGATCTAAGAATCATACAATCAAAGATTCAGTTGCCTATAATAAACAGATTTCAGAAAAAAATGTTGGAAGTAGAGTCATTCATTGCCAAGACTTCACCAAATTGCAGTGTTGGCCAAGAAATCACAAGCTTAAACTCATATAAGTTTAGAGCATATCAATGTTTTGTTACAACTGGCACACTTTTTCATTTCATTTTTCACATCGATGAGTTCTTACAATTTTGTAATAATATAGACCATCTGTAGAGGAAGGTGGTATGAGTTTCTGGGAGACATTCTGAGTTTGAAGTTTGAGGTCACAGGTTTGAATGTGAGTTATTCTATCTACTTATTATTATCAAAAATAGGGGATTTTAAGTAGGCCTTCCTGGGTCTCAGTTTCCTCCTCTGTAAATTGAGATGTTAAGCTAGATAAGCCTTAATTCCTTCTGATCCTTTGATCTTTTGGAGAATATGGACAAGAACTGTACAATAACTAAAATTTTAGGTATATTGAGATCTTCACTGATGAATAAGAAACTCTTATTTGGAAATAGGTCTTGATCAAGGACACATAACAAAACCAGTGGAAATGTGTGTTGGCCATGGGTGGGGGGAATGTGGGGGGTGAAGGGGAAAGTAGGAGCATGAATCATGTAACCATGTTAAAAATGAATATTAATAAATGTTTAAAATTAAAAAAAGAAACTCTTAGAACAATCAATGAAGAAAGGGGTTTAGAAAACAATGTAAGGGCTGCTAGGTGGCACAGTGAATAGAGCAGCAGGCCTGGAATCAGGAGGACTTGGGTTCAAATCTGACCTCAGACATTTCCTAGATAAGTGACCCTGGGCAAGACACAATTTGTCCAGCCCTGCCCTCCTGTCTTAAAGTTGTTACTACCACAAAAGGTAAGGGCTTAAGAAAAGAAATGAAAAGAAAGAACATATTCCTTCCTCTGGCCCCTTTTATTTGTCATATTATTTATCAATGGTCAGAGCAAGTTGAAAATTCATGTGTATGATGTGTCTAAAACATTCTCATTTCCAGGCTCTTTCACTAGGACCTCTAGGGCTATAAAAGGTTCATATGATTTTTAAATCTATTTTGTTGTTTCTCTCTGTCTCTCTCTCTCTCCCCTCTCTCTCCCCCCCCCCCTCTCTCTCTCTCTCTCTCTCTCTCTCTCTCTCTCTCTCTCTCTCTCTCTCTCTCTCTATCAACCACCTAAAAAAATGTCAGTATTTTTTTCAGTGCTGCCAGTCAGACAACAAGCATTCCTTAATTTACCATATGCCACATGTTGTGTAAAATACTGGGGATACAAAGAAAAAGTAAGAACAATCTGCTCTCAGGGAACTTCTGTTCTTAGTGAGAAGCTCGCAATGTAAAAATTAGATACATATACTCTATGCTCAGAGTAGGTTAAAAAGTAATTCACTAGGATTTGAAAACTGAGTGTTTAATATCTGGAAATTTGTGATTCAAGAAAGAAGGTTCTCATCAACAAAAAACAAATACAGATATTCCTTCCACATTTTGACTTTCTTCATTGAAAATTCGCTATATGGGGGGTTGGTATAATAAATTAAATAGGAATTTTGCAGACGGTGCACAAGACATGCAAAGATCAGCAGGCAATACAAAAAAAGTTTAGAAACTTTGAAATGGATAAACTATATGGATAGTATTGTATAAAATCAACATAGTTTTAATGCCATAAATATTCACAATTTTTAAAAGTTAAAACAAATAAAAAAGTTAAAGTTTGTCCAAACGATATAGAAGGGATAGCTGTACTTAACCCAAATTTGACAGCAAAGCACTATAAATATCCTCTCAAAATCAGAATTGTTCTCTGGTACAAAGGGAGGGACAAAAAAATTTATAGGGATTTTCCAGATTGTAGGAACACTGTACTCCTAAACCCTGAAGTATGAAAGGAATATCTATATTAATCTACAGAAAAAAAAAGCTATTAACTTTACCTTCACGTCTTAGCCATTTGCCATGTCTACTTGTACTTTGAGTCATTCCTTGCTTAGTGAAATCCCACAGCTACTCAATTAAAAATATAGTAACTTCCCCAAAATGCATGTTTTTGTTTCAACTCAAGCAATGAAATTTTGTTAATTTTTCATAGAAAAATCCAGATGAAGTGAACCTGACCATATATTCCATAGGTACTTTTAATAAACTAAAGAAAATGGTATATATTAGGCCTATTAAGAAAAAAATATTGCCTCTGGGTGATTTTGAATCTCCAAGAAATAGTTTAGAAACACTCAATGTTAATAAAATCCATAAACAACTACAAAAATAGTTTGCAGAACAGGAGACTCTACTAATTTCTGCCATTTTAAACACAAATAATTTTGGTCTTTCCTAAGATCATAGAGCTAGAAGTGACCTCAGAGCACTTCAATCCTCTCATTTTATGATTGAGAAAACTGAGGCCCAGCAAGGTTAAGTGATCTATGCAAGACCAGAGAACAGTAAAGAACAACGTCAGTGTTTATGGCTTGGACCTCTTATTATAAACAGAACACCTTTAAAAAAATGTTTTCGGACATTCCCTGAATGGAGTGGAGAAAGTGACATGTAATCTTTACTTACTTCATTGCCCTCTAGTTCAAAAAACTCAAATTTCATAGAAATTCGGTACTGGGTTGGAGCAACCACCTGCCAAATGCAGTTTTTATTGGGTGGGTATTCTTTGGGCCAGCCTGGGGTGGTTATGGTGCCATTGAGCTTTGTTAGTAGTCCTCCACAAGCAGCTGAAATAAAAGAAAAAAGAGGTTTTTCCTCTTCTCTAGGCTCCCAGAGACCCCCTGTAATAATTCTCAACTACTATATACTGCATTACCTCACTGAAAATGATTACCTTGCCTCCTAATAATGGACAGCATTTGGGTCAATACAGTCAAAGTTTGAGCTTCTACTCAAAGTCTTTCCTCATCTACCAGTTGTATTCCCTCTCCAAATACCTTGTATTCATTTTGGATATGATATACATATTTTGAAAACGGTTACAGTATTTTCCTCCGTAATATAGGACAATTTCATTTTAGACTTTGAATCTTCAGCACCTAGCTTGAAATGTGGTACATAATAGATAATTAATAAATGCTTGCTGCTTCTGTTGACTTCTAATTCTAGATAATACCAGTCCACATTGTCTGGTATTTTTTTTTAAATTTATTTTTTAAACCCTTACCTCTCATCTTCGATTGATACTAATTATCAGTTCCAAGATAGAAGAGAAGAGCTAGATAACTAGAGGTATGTGACTTGTCCAGATTTACACTGCTAGGAAGTATCTGAAGCCAAAATTAAACCCAGAATTTCACATTTCCAAGCCTGGATCTCTATCCATTGAGTCACCTAGCTGCTGCTTTTTTTCTTGAATTTCACATCTCTCTCTCTGTAGGTAAAGTTAACCCAAATTGTCTCATATGTGCATCACAGCTTCCTAACTTGGTGATTGTCCTGACCAGTATGGTGCTAATGTGGGGAATTAACTTGTGCCTCCCCAGTATGCTGGCCCACAATAACTTGGTCCAAAATGGTTCCCCCTAACTTTAGACACTGTGATACACAAATAATATTATAAAGCAACCTAATTTATAAGGCTAATCCATGGCATGGAGTTCAGGGCTCATTATAAGCACTCTGGTGAAGTTTGAGTTTGTTTTTTTTAACACTCTGAAATACTGTTCATTCAGTAATCTAACTGCTCCTTAATTCAATGTGAATAGATAACAGTCATTCCCTACTACCACTTATCTAGCAAATTATACAAGATGAGATTTTGATCCAGTGGGATTTCTTCCTTCCTTCCTTCCTTCCTTCCTTCCTTCCTTCCTCCCTCCCTCCCTCCCTCCCTCCCTCTCTCTCTCTCTCTCTCTCTCTCTCTCTCTCTCTCTCTCTCTCTCTCTCACTCACTCACTCACACACACATCTCTCTCTCTCATCTCTCCCTTTTTCTTTCTTTTCTTGTCAATGAACACATACCTTCACAACTCCTCTTATCAGGCCCAAGCTCATAGCCAGGTTCACAAGCACACTGATAACTTCCCAAAGTGTTTACACATCGCTGTTCACAGCCTCCATTGTCAGGTTTGGCACATTCATCTTCCTCTATGAACAAGAAAGAAATAATAAAACAACCTAGCATGAGCCTCATTTCTGATGAATTTGCCTTAATAACTGAATATCTATATTATAAAAGAGTATGTGAATATGTGAGTATAACTATATGGATAAAAGTACATACAAATAAAAACTCCATATATATCATCATTATGGTATAAAAATATTCTAAGGAAGGAATCCATTGCAAAACTAGAACTTGGGAAATAGACTCTTTCATCCAAAAAACCGACAGCTGTAGCCCTACTTAATAAGCCCTTTGTGGGTAGCCTATAGGAACTTAGGTGTCAGGAAACTAAATACTGCATAAATACTAAAAGAATGAGTAGAAATCCATAACAGGGTCATTTAAAGGGCACTTTATCTCCTACAGAGTGAGTCTGTGTTGTCCTGAATTTGTACTCAAAAAACAGATTAATAGAATCCTCCAAATCCAGGGTTTTGGTGTGATGGATACTAAAAAAGAACAATGAGCACCAATATAAAGCAGAAAACCTTACAGCATAAAATATTTCTTTATGTTAATTGTAAAGTATTATTTAGCATATTTATGCTAATATTTTAAGGAATTAGCAGTAGCAAAGATAAGTAAAAGTCATTCAAATTGATCTAATCTCTTTTTAAAATTCAGTTTAAAGCTTTATTTATTAATTGAATATGGAATGTGCTCTACAAAACATTGACAACATTTCCATTTTTCTCCTGAAGTTGTAATTACCAAAGAAAATTTCATATGAAAGAGTATTTAATAATCTACAAATAGATGAAGGTACTGAGGCAAGTAAAGAAAATAGAGGAGATCTAAACATTGTCCTTTGGAAAAAAACAACATATTTTCTGAGTCTTTTAAAATTCCTATTAGTATAAATGTGAAGAGAAAAAAACTGAATGAAAAATTTTCCTTTACTCGGAATACCATTGAAATCAGAAATCAATTGAAGACTGATATTTATTAAACACAGACTTTATGCTTTTCAAAAGTAAAAAGTGCTCCATTTTTAAAAGTCAGTCTAACAATTAAAATTAAATTACTATTAAAATTAAAAGCTAAATTACTAAATGAATAATATTTTATCTTCATTTTGGAGAATAAATTCTGGCTAATTTTACTTTGGGGGGGATGAGTTTTTAAAATAAATTAATAAATACAGGTTTCCCCCAAATAGAATGAATATACATGTAAACTTATAATAGTACATAGTAACATAGTATTATAAAATAGCATATAATATATTAAAATAATGCATTATAATGTAATAATATCATTTTGGTTAGGATAAAGTAATAAAATATTTTAAAGCATAAAATCAGAAAGTTGCTGATTTTGGAAATAAATTGACATTTAACTATATAATTTAAAATTAATTCTTGAGAGAATTATTTTCCAGAAATAAAATTGCTAAAATATCCTGTTAAAGGATAGTGTGTATTAATTAAATATTGTGACAAGACAGTCCTCTATCTGAAGTGGTTTAAGATATGGTCCTGCCATAACACAGGGAATGTCTGGGGGTGAGAAGACTCCCTTCTTAAGGTTATTAGGATTTCTCCAAGTAAAAAAAAGAATAACAATACATGTTATATTTTTGCTATGAAGACATAGAGGAGAACATTTAATCAACGTTATGATTCATCCCAAGTTTTGAACACTGAGAAGTACTGGCCATTCAGTAATCTAACTGCTCCTTAATTCAAAGTGAAATATCAAATTACCCTTCTTGAAACAAAAAAGAAAAGAAAATTTTACCATCTAGAAATAGTCTTATTGTGTACCTTTAAAAAAGTTAGCAGCAAACCCAGCTTTGTTAACAGTTCCATCTGAAACAAACTTCATCCACAGGGTATTAGAAGTCGACCTGATATCTTCTGGTTTATCATAACCACAAAAACGACCAATCAAAGGACTATTTTCACTGGACCCATCTCGAATTTCCAGGTAGTCATAAGCACAGCTGTCATGTCTTTCGATCTGCAACAGGGAAAGTTGGTGCTATCACTTTTTGCAAATGTAGCGACCATTCCTTGAGAATAGAGTTTCTATGATAATGACAATTCAAAAATAATTCTCAATGTCACAGTAATATAAGTAGCCATATATGCTAATGGATACATATATGAGCATAAAAATGATGTACGTCCATATGTATGGATATGTATATCTTTTTATTCCACTCTGCTCACAGTGTTAATAAGGATTATATATGGTCTTAAAATAATTTATGGATATACAGAATTCCTTTCTACTTTGCAAACAGAAAAATGATCTCCAATCCACTGCTCCTTAATTGATAGGCAAATCAAAGAGTCAAGCATATTTCAATGGTTTCTCAACAGAAAAAAATACACAGATGTAGTTATATATTCTCATATAAAACAACATTTTTTTTGCTTTATGTATGAAAATGGAGTTGGAAATGATAGCCATGATATGAAATTTACTTCGAGTGGTGAAAAGACCCAGGGTCACAACTAACTTATTTAAAATATTATAAATGGCTCAAAAACAGTGTTATAATGATTAGCTTTATTTCTTTAACAAAGCCATTCTTCTATTCCAGAAAATGTTGGAAAAAACCTCCTAAACCAGCAGAATTTTATGCAATCCACCTACTTCTGGAAGGAAAGTCCTGATAATATGGAATTACACTCTCTTAAGGCTATGAAACACTTTACTGTTAATTGGCTTAGTTATAATTGAACGAGTGTATTATGTGACCACCACTAGCCTTCTAATGTCTGTAGTTAACAAGGCTTCAACTTAGACTAATTTTATTTTTTTTCCTACAGGTCAGAGAAACTTGATTTCTTTTACAGAAGAAAATGCAAATATCAGATCAAAACTCTTAACCAATGAAGTTTTGTGGAACTTTATAAGTTCAGAACATTTGAAAAAAAACAACTTGGCCACAGATTCCCATTCCCTACTACTCTTTCTTTTGGTGACAAATTTTGGCTAAATGAAACAAAAACAAAAAAAAATGAACTGGGAATTATTGGATGCTTTAAAGACTGGGCTTTTATGATCATGCACTAGTGTCTTTTTTCCCCTGTGTATTCGGAAAGAAAATATCATTTACTGCAATAATTTAAAGAGTTGACAATCTTTATATAATTAAATCTGGAAATTATCTGGTATAACTAATGCTAAACCATGCATAATCATGAGCAGATAGAGGAAACAATAAACATTTGTATAGTGTCCACTATGTGCTAGGAGCTATGCTAAGTATTTTTTATAAATATTATTAACTCATTTGATCCTAACAACAGCCCTGCAAAATAGATGCTGTTACTGTCCTCATTTACATTTCACGTTACATTTTACTTTGAAGAAATTGAGACAAACTGAGGTTAAATTAGAGTCAAAGGCTAGCTTTGAACTCAAATCTTCCTGACTCCAGACCCAAGGCTTTATCTACTATATTACCTGATGGCTCTGCAGCAAGAAACAAATTTTATTATTCTCACTGTATAATACAATATTTTATAGATTCTCTGTTATAAAATGTACATCACAATGTCTTAGTTATATTAACTTGACACTCGCACAAACAAGGAGTAGAAGTTTCAATGAAAGATCATTTCACTATTCAGAAACAGACGAAGTGCTTATTCAATGATTGATGATTATTGACAGGGATGGCGAGGTGGTACAGTGAATAAAGGACCAGATCTGAAGTCAGGAAGACCAATCTTCTTGAGTTCAAATCAAACACTTACTATCTATGTGAGTCTAAGCAAGTCACTTAACCCTGTTTGCCTCAGTTTCCTCATCTATAAAATGAGATTGAGAAGGAAAAGTCAAATCACTATAGTATCTTTGCCAAGAAAACCCTACATGGGGTCATGTAGAATCAGGCATGATCAACAATGACTGAACAGCAGCCAAAAGTAACATAACGAGTAGTTAGGTTTAAACATTTGGGTGCAGCAAAAAAAAAAAAAAAAAAAAAAAAAAAAAAAAAGAAAAGAAAAAAGAAGAAAAAAGTAGACGGAGTACGATGATCTTATGCTAATAACTTCAAGCTCAATCTGATGAAGAAAAAATAAAAAAGAATAAAGCGGCCAAGGAATTTATAGAAAAGTCTCTCCTTATCTCAATTTGATTTCTAGTTCCTGAATAAACCAGAAAGAAGTAACCAAACATACACAGTTACGCATCTCATCAATATTTTTCAATAGTGATAGTGTTGATTTCTTACACTTACTAAGGTGTTCAAAGGGGACAAACCACTTTGGGCCTTGTATCTTAAATCAACAATAATAAATTCAGAATAATAGATTAAAAATAGGAAATTCCGCATTGCATTTAGTGAAGAGTTAAGGAGGGCAAACTTCTAATATGATTTTTAAAAGACTCCTAAGTCTCTACCTGTTAAAAGCATACATTAAAATGTTTAAAAATACAAAAAAAAATAACCCAGTTGAGCAAAATTTCTGCCAAAGAATGCAGTTGCCTGTCAAAGGGCTACCTTAGAAGATAGTGTTGTTAGTTAGCAGGGGAAGAGTTTCCTGAAAAGCTGTAAAATTACAGATTTAAGGCTACGTCATACACTCTAGAAAGAGAAGGAAGCCTTACTGTAGAAGCCAAAAACCTGTTAGATAAATCTGATTTAAAAGCCAAAGATCACTGGAGGAAAGTTATCTATATGCTTAGCTACCATGGAAAGTTTCTTTCATAGATCCAGTCAATAAAGGAAATCACTATCTTGATTTTGAAGATAGGACCCAGCAGTCTACTAGAACAACTCAGACGGCAGGAAAAAATGGTGTTAGCTGGATGAGATTAGAAATGTTTATTAAGTGCTATAAACACATACGCTACCAGAGAGATGATGACATCTAGGAAGCCAAGCAAGCTGGATCTTCTTTTATTAAGTATCATATAGCAAGAAGAGGAAAGCTTTTTTGTTTGCAATCATAAACAATAAAATGAGGCTTTGATGCTTCTGGCCAAAAATAAATTGAGTGTAAGACCTTACTCTGTTCTTTATTCATTTTTTTTCAAAACATTTATCTGCTATCTTAGAATCAATAATAAGTTTTGGTTCCAAGGCAGAAGAGCAGTAAGGACTGGCCAATGGAGGTTGTGACTTACCCAGGGTCACACAGCTAAGAATTGACTGAGGCCAGATATGTACACAGGATCTCCAGGTTCTGCTTTTGGCTCACAATCCATTGAGCCATCCAGCTAGCCCCCTGCCCTTTACTAATTGTGTAGCCTTTGGCATAACAGATGATGTCAATAATAATATTAGATTTCAACAAATCCTTTAAAATTTGCATCACATACATTATATTTTCTTTGCCAAGACATTGTAAAAAAAAGAGGTTAAGGATGGGGACTGGACATTAAATTTTACTGGGAAGTCTGTGGCTTTTCACGTATTTAAAATGTTTGTTTAATGATCTGAAAGAATGAATCAATAAATGAAACAAAAGATGAGTTGCAGACCAAGAGAAACCAAGGACAAAAATACCAGCCTAACCAGTTAGCATTTCTTTCTCCTGAGGTTTTAATTAATTTTACAGGTGTATTTTTCTTCACAGAATCAACTCATTCGCGGAAAATTATGTATAAATCAAATAAACAATTCAGAGGCGTTTCAATTTCACATCTGATTGATTTTCCATAGTCAGTGGCTCTTAGCCCTTGACATTTAAATCCCTCCTTCCATCCTCCTGATATTCAGCCTCTCAAGTAGTTAATGATCTGTAAACCAGCAGTCTTGCCAAGTTTATCCAGAATTCAGTGTAATCCAGGAAGACATACCTACAGAAATCTTTGTTGAGTGTCTGAATGAATAATTAACATCCAAACCCAGATTCATATCCAGATCTCATAATTTTTAGTCCAATGTGCATTTTTATCAACTTATGCTATACTTTCAGTAAAGAATATTCATTTTACATTGGGAACAGTCAAGCCCTGTTTTATCTGACATCTATAATAGAATAAATTACAGAATATATAAATTGTTGCTTAGCACTCTTTACAGAGCTGATCTTAATCATACACATTTATACAAGTGAATATATTCTGGAGAGAAGACCCAACAGACTACTGGAAGAATAACTCAAGGCTGCAGGGTGACATGGTGTTAGCTGGCCAAGAGGCAGATGTTATTAAGTGTTATAAACACACATACACAGAGACGCGGGTGCTTCTACGGGGTGATGACAAAGTAGCAAAGCAAACGAGATGCTACATGCTCGCATGTATTGCTGCATAAGAAAATCTTCTAAGAGAAGTAAAGAGAATTTTCACAAAAGTGTATCACAGAACTACAAATGACATTTTGAAAACGCTACAGTATATTTTAGGCCTTTAGAACTCAAAAGCTAGCTGAGTAGTTGCTACTCAATCTATAGACCATGTATCATTTGTGCATTGTTTAGTAAACATCTATTATAGGCCAGGCACTGTGCTGGGTGTTGGGAACACAAAAACAAAATCGATACAGTCGTTGCCCTCAAAGCTCATGCAATCAAGAACTAGGGCTAAGATGTATATAAATAACCATAATATTATAAGATGCTTAAGTGCAGAGGATAAGCAAAATAGCTGGTGAAATGAGAGATTTAAGTAGGAAGGAATAGCTACCCAGGTGGGGAGAAGCAGGGAAAGAGAGGAAAAGGGAAGAGATCAGGGAAGGCATCATGCGTGGAAATATGTCAGAAAATAGAGACAAGGTGGCAACCCACGCCAAGCAAAAATCCCTGGTTTGAGATGACATTTTTACATTAATGACACAGGATTAAGGCACGAGACCTTTCTTAAAGAAACAAATGTTAACTTTCCACAAGAGCAGTGTAACCAGAACCATCATTCAGAAACCCAGTGAATGGTCTTCCCTAGAGTGTATCATCTATTCATAAAATAAAGTCAAAAAGAATGAATTGTTTTCAGCATCTATCTAAGTGCCTGGACCTGTCCTCCACAATGACTATTCTTAAGTTAACAGGAAATGTTTAAAAGACTGAAAAGGAGCATTTCTAATTAGACAATAGCCCAAGCATTACAGGCTCTGTATCCTGGTCCAGGATGCTTTGCCACAGTAATGACACTTAAGGCTATCAGATGCCTCCTATAATTATAAGCAGAACATTCCAAAAAAGAGAAAGGATAGAAGCATTCTTTAACAATCAACTCCTCTTTAGTAGGACAAACTTAAACACACTTGAATTAACATGTGTATAAAGAGAAGGAATTCCAATTCAAACATATGTAATCCCTGTGTTTATTTCACTTTTTTGCTTTATTTACATTTCTTTGAAGTTGCTGCTATAAACATTTCCTGTCTCCCAAGCTTTCCCTTCTGCTTTAAGTGCTGAAAGTTTTTTGTTTTTTTTTTTAATAAGTAGTGACACAATTTTTTAAACTTATTTTTTTCTTCTTTTTCCTTCTTTCTTTTTGTTTTATTTGATCAAAATTGTTGTGGAGAAAACTTCACTAACAAAGAAAACTTCTGGTGTGAAGATTCCTTTTGCCAATGAAGACTGAAAATTGATCTGAATCTAATAAAGTTGCCTGGCATTCTGAAAAAGTTCAGGTTACATAGTAGATGTCATGGTCAGCTTTTCCTGACTGAAGCCAGCTATCTGGAGTCTTCCGTGTTCTGACTCGGCATTTTTCAAATTAGGAGGGTTCTTTGGTTTTTCAATAAATCTAATGACATATTTTAAGGATAAAGAACAAATTCACTAATTTTTTAAACAAAGTTTTACTAATAACTTTGCACAGGAAAAATATGATTGAAAACTTTTGCACACAATCATCAGGAATTTATGCATAGAATAATGGCCAAAAGGGGAAAAGCTCTGCCCTGTGTGGCAGTTATTTCACTTTCCTAGGTCCCCAAAGGCTCAGCAACACCTGAAATTCCTGCAATAGTGATAAAGACTTTCATTCCACAATTATGTTTTCCTTTGTCAAATGTTTGTTTATATTATAGCAATTTCAGGAGAAGTGATTGATTTGCCAATAATTATCAACCTAATCTGACAGTTACTTGCAGGGCCAGTTAATAGAGAATATGGAACCTGAAATCAAGAAGACATCTTCTTGAGTTCAGATCTTGCCTCAGGCACTTTCTAGCTATGTTACCCTGGGCAAGTCACTTACTTAACCTTGTTTGCCTCAGTTTCTTCTTCTGTAAAATGAACTAGAGAAGGAAATGGCAGACCACTCTATTATCATTGCCAAGAAAAAAAAACCACCAACTGAATGACAAGTTTTATGACAAATAAAAATTTAAATGTGAATTTTGTTTTCTTTTTAATGTTGTCTTCTAATTCTAAGCCTTGTAGTGTCTTTTTATTAAAAAGGTATTCCACAAAATTCCTCCTCCACAGAGCTTTTGCAGTTTGATTGGCAAATAACTAGAAGATTCTTTCACTCTGTCTGTACATGTTTATTATTCCCAAACAGCACCTACAGAATCTCTAATTCCAAGGGTTGAAAGAAATGTCAGTTGCCACTTATTTTAACCAGCCTAAACAAAAATTATCTTTAAAAATACCCTTCAGGTGGTCATTTGCTTGAATGCCTCCAGTGACAGGGAACCAATTACCTTCAATCCCTTTTGTCAATGCTGTCCATTTTTGTATTGCTCTAATTGATAGAGAGTCTTATATAAAACTGAAACTCCAGCTTTGCAGCTTTCATCTATCACTATTAGCTCTGCCAAGAAGAATAAGTTTAATCCGTCTTCCATATAAAAGATCTTCAAATACTGGAAGAGAGGTACTATGTTCCCCTAAATCTAATTTCTTCTTTTTTTTCCTTTTCTCTCTTGCCCTCTCCCCTGTCCCCTTTCTCTTTCCCTCTCTGTCTCTCTGTGACTCTGTTTCTGTCTCTCTGTCTCTCTCTGTCTCTCTCTGTCTCTGTCTCTCTCTGTCTCTCTCTCTCTCTCTGTCTCTCTCTCTGTCTCTCTCTCTGTCTCTCTCTCTCTCTCTCTCTGTCTGTCTGTCTGTCTCTCTCTCTCTCTCACACACACACACACACACACACACACACACACACACACACACAAAGTAGCTAAATACAAAGTTCTTTTTTGTTGTTGTGGGTGAGTGATTGATTTACACCACATAGAAGGAGAGGGACTCCATGGGAGAGAAGTAAGGAAGTACTTCCTCCCTACCACCTCCCCCATCCCCCCAAAATAAGCTTCTTGTGGATAGCAAAATACATCACACTCAAACTGACCAGGTGTTTAATAAAGGCACATTGGAACAGACTAGTTCTCATTTTCCCTCATCTTTGCCTTGACTTCTGGGTTTAAGGAATTTTGATCTATACCTTGTTATAGACCACAGACTTGCTAATTTTTTATTTGACCCAGATTTCTATTTCTACCTTTATTATGGTTCCAACCTATCTCTCCAACTTCAATGGACATTAATCTTCCATCTACACATTGCATTCTTGCCAAATTGACCTTTCCAATGTTCTTCACTCATAAGTCATCATCTCCCATTTTCATGCCTTTCTGCTAGTTGTCCTCCATGCCTGGAATTCATTACTTCTCTGACTAATTGCATTATCTTTTGAACAAAGCTTTTTTCTGATCTCTCTAACTGCTAAATTTCTCCTCTAAAAAATAACATTGTATTTATCTACTTTATATATTCACATATTTATTAAATTTATTTGTTTAAATTAACTATATAATATCTAATAACCAAGCAATCAATATTTATCGAGGACCTACTATGTGTTAGGCACCATACTAAACACTGGAGGTACAAAAAGAAGTAACAGTCTCTGCCCTTAAGGACCTCATGGGGGAATGACAACAAACATATATCCAAAGCAAGACACATTGAGGACAAATAGGGATTAATGAACAGAATGAAGGCATTATCAAGAAGAATAGTTAGAGGTCTGTAGCAAAAGAAGGGATTTTAGATGAGGCATAAAGAAATCTAGGAAGCTGTATTAACTTTTAGTTATATTGCATAGTTTGGTATGTACCACATATATTGCATATATTTGTCTATGTCTCCTCCATTAGAAGGTGAGCTCATTGTGAATTGGTACTGTTGCATTCTAGGTTTCCTTCACTAGCATCTCTCCTGCCTTGCACAGGGTCTGGTATATAGTAGCCATCTACTAAATGCTTATTAATTGACTTTGTGTCTCTCTCAGCTTCACTGCTGATTCACTCTCCATGAGTCTTTGTCTTCCATACCATATAAACTCCTTCACACTGGAAGCTTGCTCCATCCCTACACCACTTCTCAAAGAATCCTATAGATACTCTAGATCCATGTTGGTGAACCTGTGGCATGCATGCCAGAGGGGGGCACTCAGAACCCTCTCTCTGTGGGCACACACACACACATACCTTTGCCCCAGCACAGAGTTCACCAGAATTCACTACTAGAAAACCAGAGGGCCGTGGGGCAGGGCTTCTTCCTTCGTCCCTCTCCAAGCAGTTTGGGTACTTGGTCTCTAAAAGGTTCACTATCACTACCTAGACCCTCAAACCCTGTGGCTGCTCCCTTTTATGGGATGGTTCCTCCTAGAACTTCCAGTTTCAGAGAGGAGGTCCAGGTCAACCACATGTTCATTTCTCTAGAGTTTGCATTGTTCCATCTTGAGTTTTCCAGACTACTCTCTCTACCATAGCAACTTCTCCCCTCATCCTGGAGTGAGGCACCTTCACTCTTACTTAACAAAGGGGTCTGGTTGGTATTAACAGAAGGGAGAACAGAGCTGGTTCACCTGGCCATGGAGGAAGCTATCTTGACTGAGGTCTTTACAGAGAAGTCAATTTGTTTACATACTTAGTCAAGTGCCCTTCACTATCTATTTTTCGGAAGTTTTTCACATGCCTCATTCTCAATTCTAACACTTTAATCAAGATTTGAATTATATGCTAGGAATTTTTTTCAAGGTAGAATCTAACATTTTATTTAGATTTTCACTAAAACTTTGGAATTGAGAACCATACATACATAATATATGCATAGTCTTTCCCAATAGAATGCAAGATTCTTGAGGGTAAGCATTGTCTTTCTTTATGCTTGTTTTTCTATTCCACTCTATTTCTCTTATAGTGCCTGCTGCCTAGTAAGCACTCAATACATATTTGTTGACTGGCTCCAACTGATCACTTGGTTTACTTAGTTGACAAAAAAATCTTGTACTCCTGGAGCCCCTAGATGCCACCTTGAACTCCTGACTAATCAAATTTTGGTTTACAGCTCTCCTCTTCACTGGAAATTGTTTATTTGTTGACTTTCTGGCCCTGGAATTGAACCTATGTACAATCCTCTTGGGTCCTGGCTCATTATGACTCTCATGATTGTTGTCCATTATTTTTTGACAAAACACTCTTTGATGATGATGATAATGAAAATGGATCCTGGGCAAGTAAAATTTCAATTTTCTAATTAAGAAATCTTTGTTTAATACCAAGCACCATAAAGAAATGGAATTTAAAAAAAACATTTAGCAAAATACAGGTTCCCCACTCTAATAGAAGGTTTTCAAAAAGTGAGAGTAACTATTTAGTGGTGCCCTCAAAGAGCCTTGTGGAACAGGATTATGCATTTGTTAAGGAAAACCACTGTCAATTCTTAAAACATTCCTATTCAAGCAGCACAGATAAAATAAATTCACTTTAATCTCCTTGAAGAATTCTGCAACAGGAAGAGAACAGAAACTACCTTTTAACTCGCTATGCTACATTTTATAGACAAGTCTTTACTTCTTTACTGGTTTAATGGATAAGTCCTTGTACTTCCCAGTTTAATAAGGGTGCTCTTAAATGCCATAGCTGTGTTCTGAGTAGGCGGGTTGCTAAGGTCAGTTAGAAGACTTTACCTCAAATGCCTGAAAGGTTAATCCAACATTGTAGTTCTCTGAAGCTATTATTTTCCACACACATTCTTTCATGGGTCTGTAGTCATCAGGATAATTAGGGGACTGGATCTGGCCTTCGTTTTTATGGATCTCACCACCACAGATTGCTGATAAAAGCAAAGAATACAATCTTAGTAATGTTTAATCCTGAAAACTCATTTTTACTTAGATCTAAATTGATATTTTGGAAAAGTTCCTGGAGATGAGTACATCAAATTATAATAATACAGAGAGACAACTAAGAGTGCTATAAATATTTAGCTCTTCACAAGCTGGCCCAACCTATCCAACCAGGTGTATTCCCTGCTACTTCCCTTCATGCACTTTTTAGTTTCACCTTTTCTTTCTGTTCTTCGTATAAGCTATGTTTCCTCTGTCTCTGCCTTTGCTTCATCTGTTCCCGATATCTGCAATACATTCCTTCCTCACCTCTTTCTTTAAGAATCATTAGCCTTTTTCAAAGTTAAACTAAAGCTCTACCCCTTGAAAGCAGAAGTATTTCTTGCTCCCTCAGCTGCTACTGCTTCCACCGAAACAAAATAATTTTGAGCACGTGTGTAAGTGTAAAGATACATTCAGACATATGTATGTGTGTACATTTAAACATTTTGTATATACTTAATGGTGCTCATTCAGATTCTCTCCATAACATTTCACGTTCTTTGGGGAGAGAGATTGTTTCTGATTTATCTCTATCTCCAGCCATTGGTATAGGCCCCAAGGTACCAAACTCTGCCCCTAGAGGTCTGTAAACAGCCCACACAGGTCCCAAGGTTGGCAGAAACCAGATTAAAATGTAATCAGGATATGTTAAACAAAATAAATGAAAATACAATGAAAATAATGTTAATTTGTGGTTTTCTAAGTTAATATGTCACCAGCAGAGATCTGGTTCTATTTGAATTTGATACCATTGGTATAGGAAACTCAAAAGGGAAATTCTTCAGAGCAATGGAAATCAATAACTCTTCTGCAACTTATAGTATCACAGACTTGTCTGGGGCATTGAAATATTTGGAGACTTCTACAGTTACCCAATCACAAAAACTCAGAGGCAGGATTTAAACCCAAGTCTCCTGACCGTAAAACCAGCTGAACTCCTCTATTCATCATACCATACTCTGTCTGTAGCAACCCCTTTTAATCATCTTAAAATATGTTTATGATTTGGGACGAAAAGGTTGAAAAAAGGATATTTTATAAATTTAGTATCTAAGAATATTTCCTGTGATCTCTGAACTCTTCTTCATGCTGTATCGAACCCAAGTAACACAGAAGAAATGTAATCTTTATAGCAAACACTGAGTCTCTGGCAAGAAACTTATGGTCATTTGATAAACATCTGTAGACTATAACCAGGCAATTCACTGTTCAGTGACTAATCTTTAAAACAAAAGGGCCTCCACTTACATAAAAGTTTTAAGGGAAAAAATAAAACTGCTAACTCTCTTCTGAATTACTTAAACTACTGTGGTAGCAAAAGCAAAACCAGATTCACTTTAAATAGAAAAGGAAGGTTTTTATTCTTCCCCTGGCAAGAGAAAGACCGTTTTTCAAAGCCAGGAAATGTAGTACCAGTTTATTGTTTCAAAAAGTATGGAACAATGCATTTCTGAAACCCCTTCCATTATTTAAACAAAGCATCCCCAAGACATGTCCAAGATTCTTTTTTTTTCCCTCCAGCATTTCCTATAAGAGATAGAAGGTCACACTAGAGGAATCAGCAAACAGATCCAACCAAACCAGACTAAAGGAAAATAGCAATTTCCTTATATTTTGCTAACACCGCAGAGGGATTCTGATGTGTGAGAACTGAAATAAATGCCATTTCAGAAGTGCTATGTCATTTGGGGAAATTTTCCAGACGGATTCACATTCGTTTTTAAGGTCACTGATATTAGAAAGGCAATCCCTTACATTACTTCATTCTTATCATTTTAAAATGTTAGAGTCTTTTATACTGTCTTTCCTGGCTCTAGGATTGGATCTTGATTTCAAAAGCTTTGCTAGCACAGTGGGCAAAAAAAAAAAAAAAAAAAGACATTTATTAGCAGGTTCATGCAAAGGATGAAGTCATCTCTAAGACTCCTTATGACTTGCCTTCATAAACAGCTGCCAAACCTTTTCCTACCCAATTACTGCTGCTTCGAAACTCAATCCACATCCTGCTGTCAGTAGATGTGAGGACTTCAGGCAATTTGTCACCACAGAATCTACCTAAAAGAAACAAGAGTCAATGGGGGACTGTTGATTTGTGGACTTCTGCTCAGAGTCTTCAACTTTTTTTACTCATACTTCACTAAGTTGATGAACTGTTTTTAATCATGTCTACTAAGAATAAAGAACAAGAATTACATATATTGTGATCCAGGACAACTCTGAGGGACTTATGAGAAAGAATGCTATCCACAGCTAGAGAAAGAACTGTGGGAGTAGAAAGCCAGAAGAAATCACAAGATTTATCACGTTTTTATGGATATATGATTTGGGGGTTTGGTTTTAAAAGATGGTTCTATTACAAAAATGAATAACATGGAAATGAGTTTTGAGTGATAATATATGTATAAAACCCAATGTAAATGCTTGTCAATTTCAGGAGGGGGAGGGAAAAGGTGAGGAAGCAACAAGAATCATGTAACATGAGAAAAAATTGAATTAAAAAAAGAAGTATATCCATTGCAAAGGCAAACCATTTTCAATTATCATGCAAAGTCCTAAATTTATATCATTGCCATGTATCAAAAATTTAATCATTTCAAAAATCACTTTATAGTAGTTTATTTTCCTCTAAAGTCTTAAGTCATGTTTTGTCAAGAGAAATCAAGAAAAACATCTTATTATTGGTATGGATGGTAGATGAGGAGGAAGGAAAGGGAGAGAGAAGATTGGTAAATCACTTCTCTGGGTAGGTAATTGCTAGGTTCCCTAAAGATGTAATAACATCTTTGGAAAAAGTAACTTTCCTTATGCAGGTAATCACTTTACTTTCAGCATGATGATTTCCTTGTCCTAATTTGCCTTATCCTTCATTATTAGGCTCTTTTCTTTTTTTATTATTAAATGTTTTAAAAATCCCTAAACAAGGGGGCAGCTGGGTAGCTCAGTGGATTGAGAACCAGGCCTAGAGACGGGAGGTCCTGGGTTCAAATCCGGCCTCAGACGCTTCCCAGCTGTGTGACCCTGGGCAAGTCACTTGACCCCCATTGCCTACCCTTACCAATCTTCCACCTATGAGTCAATACACAGAAATTAGGGGTTTAAAAAAATTTAAAAAAATCCCTAAACAACTTCCTTGTATATCTGTTGTTTTCCCCAAAGATGGTACCATTTTCATATGGCAGCATTACACAAAACTCAGTCACACAGAAAAAAAAATCAAAATAGTGCAGTATAATGGGCAGACAGCTAACTTCTGATTTGGGAAGATGTAGGTTCAAGTTGTGCTTATGACACTTACTAATGTCTAATCTCCTTTGAGGTCATTTAATATCCCTGTGGCCCAGGCAACTCTTAAGACCATAAATTGGAGTGCAGATGCTGGTTTGCTCTGGTTGAGTGAGTTCCCATGCCAATGTAAATCACAGGTCTAGATCCCCTCCTCCAAAATAAAAAATAAAATAAATTTGGGAACATGCAACTGAGTACGTTCTTTCATTTAAAAAAAAAGGAAAGTAAGATCTCTTAAAACTCTTGGCACACAATAGCTGCAAACAAACTCACAATTGCTCTCTCTTACATTGAACCGGAGACAACTGTAAGACAGCTTACTTCATGCAAGTTAATGGTGTGGTCTGTGGTCTAAAAGTTGGCAATGGAAAGAGCTTCATTTGAGCCAAATGAGGACAACACCAGGTAGTACAAATTGGAAATGTTTGATCTCCGCTTCCAATAATTCATGGAGGCACTAAATTAAGAATGTTAACATTTAAGATAGTGATTTAACCCAGTAATCCACTCATGAAATTTGTGCCTCATAGTGATTAACTGGCAAAGAACCCACTAACCCAGTTCTCTCATCAAAACTATGATGGGTGTTGGTTTAAAGACAGAAAGACAGACAGACGGACACACACACACACACACACACACACACACAGAGTCCTTTCAAGAAGTAGTTACTGTATGGACAGCTAGGTAACACAAAGGATAGAGCCTCAGGTCTAGAATCTAGAGGACCTGAATTCAAATCTAGTCTCAAAAACATCCTAACTGTGTGACCCTGGGTAAGTCACTTAACCCCTATAGCCTAGCCTTTACTGATCTTCTGATTTAGAATTGATATTAAGACAGAAGGTAAGGATTTAAAGAAATAAAAAATGAAATAGTTCCTGTAGCATCAAGAATTGTGGAGCTCTCCTGGTTTGGCATGCTCATCCTTAAGCATCTGCTTTATAACTTATTGTTCCATGGAGAAGAAAATCTGTTAAAATATATTTCCTGAGCATTTGCACTTTGAAAGAAAGAAAGAAAAAATGCTACCGATCCAAAATACAACAGTTGTGCCTCAATATAATATAATATATTATGAGTTAATTTTATTCAGGACAGGAAGTAATGATAGACCACTCAGTCTCTTACCTAGCAAAGGTGATTTTCTCCAGTATCCATCTCGGACTTCAATGTAATCATACCAGCACAAACTACTCTTGTAGAGGTCCATTGTGGTAAAGTTTAAGACAATCTGAAAAAAAAAAAGGAACTGTAGTCATATATCAGTTCAATATTTAAATGAAAATGACCTCTTTTCCTTACCTAACAGATGAGTCTAGCTATAAGAACTCACCAGCAATGCTTTTCTTTTTTAAAAATACTTCATCTTCCTTCTTAGAATCAATATCAGGTATTGGTTCTAAGGGAGAAAAGTGGTAAGGAACAGGCAATTGAGGGGTTTAAGTGACTTGCCCAGGGTCACACAGCTAGGAAAGGTCTGAGACTACATTTGAACCCAAGAACTCCTGTCTGGTTCTCAATCCACTGAAACATCTAGCTGTTCCAGCAACAATGTTTTTTAATCGTTTTGGTTTCTTGGTGTACTAGCAATGCTACTTGACAATCAACACCTCACACCAAAGTTCAAATTAACTAGTTGTAGTTCTAGATAAACTCCCTCTCCAGGTTTTTTCTTCAAGAGATGTCTAAGTGAATACCTATAGAGTCATTGGGAAGAAATAGTAAAATCTGGATTGTTTGACTTTGCTATTAGGATCTCTCCCTCTAAATTCAAGATGAAAAGTTGCCCTATATTATATTTTGTGGCAGAAGTCTTTCCAGATTAAATTCTGAAGTGTCCTCTGATTTGGATCCAATTCTGTCTTTTATATCTATAAATTAGATTCACAAGGTAACATTAACTAGCATTAACTCAACAACATTTTCAAAGATGATACTTATTTGCCATACAACAGAGAAAAAAACATATTGTCCAATCATTTATTTTTTTGTAATGGTTCACTCCAAAGTCAGCTTTAAAACCATCTGAGAAACTATAATCAAATCAACATGTTATATATTATCCAACTCATTTTTAAACATTACATAATTTATATACTTATAAACAGTATGAGCATTCAATTTGAAATTTTGTATTATTTTTCAATTACTGCACCATTCCTGGTTCTTTTTGTAGATGCCAAAGCAAGAAACTGCTGAGAGTCCTCTTACAGTAACTTACAATAATATTCAAAGGGAGATTTTTTTCTTTGCCGTAAGTGATAAATATCACATCTGTTTCTAAGGATTAAAATGTTGTCAATATGAAAAAATAACTTGAATCACTTTACCATAAAAACATTTATTACTCAAGACTGTTAAAGGATTTTCTTCCATAAAAATCCCAATTGAAGTATCTATACATATATATGTACATATAAAATTATGGAATCTTACAATTAAAAATACATAATTTCTTGTTTAGACTATCTGAATAATTTAATCTTAATTAATGATATAATAAATAATAATAAAATAATTAATCTCCAATCTTTCAAAATGAGAATTTCACAGGTATCACATTTCAGTTAATTAGTAAGAGAAAGTAGAGGTCCTAACTAAAGGAGGCAAATTTGATCTAATAGGTATCACTGATATATAGTGGGATAAAATTCATGACTAAAATTATGGCACTGAATTAGTACATTGTATTGAAAAGAAAAAAGATAGATAAAAATAGGAATAGGTAACCAGTGGAAATGCGCCTCGGCTATGGGGGTAGGGCCTTGGGGGGGGGGGGTTGAAGAGGAAAGTAAGAACATGAATCATGTAACCATGGAAAATTTTTCTGAAAAGTAAAATAAAAAAAAAATAGGAATAGGTAGCATTGTGTATTAAGAAGGTCTATCCCTGTTATGAAATCCAAGAATTAGAAAGAGGAAATACAACAAAGTATTTAAATAAAAACAATAGAGATACAAGTAATTATTTCATCATGGTATAGAAACACCCAGACAAAAGAAGAAATAAATGGGATTAGGGAGGGCTGAAAAATCACTCAAGGAAAAGGAAAGAAGCAATCATAGAAAAAGGAATAGAAATCTTGATAGAGTTGAGTTCCACTTCAGATCTGACATATACTAGCTATGTGAACCATTAATCAAAGGTTAATGACTAAATTAACCATTTAATCTTCAAAATTCTAGTCAGCTCTCTAGGTTGCAAAGAAGTTATTGAGCTGCATTGATAAAGGGAGTTTCCTTACCTTGGAGGACCCAACAACAATTACGTCAGAATTCCAGTCTCTTTAGCTAAGAATAAAGCCTTACATTTAGGTTTTAAAAGGGTGACTTCGTCAAATATAAAATGGTGTGGATTATGGTTAGAACTCCATTTATTGAAAAATACACGTTCAATATAAATCAACACTATGTTTGGCTGACTCAACAGTCAACAAATGTAAAGGATGTTAAAGTGAATTGAGAAGCAATGGTTTTAGAAATAAGAGGCTGACATTCCCACTGTATTCTATCATGCTCAACTCACATCTCAAGTTCTAGATTCAATTCTGATCTTTTTCAGAAAACAAGCAATAAGATGAAGGGACTCAAGTCAATGTCCACTGAAGATCAATTCAAGGAAGTAGAGTTGTTTACTTTGGAGAAGAGAAGACTCAGCCTTGTAGGGATGGGGACAAGGGGACACAGGCAGATGTATTAGGTGAGCAGGAAGGAGATAGAGTGTGGAAATGTTAGCTATTTTTAAGTTTTAGAAGTACTATCATATGGAAGAGTGTGAAAGCATTTCAGTTGATGGAGTGTCAGTCCTGGGGTCAGGAGGACTTGAATGTAAATTAAGCCTCAAATATTTAAAGAGCCATGTGAGCCTGGGCAAGTCACTTAGCCTCTCTCTGCCTCAGTTTCTTCCATTAGCAAGAGGGGGATAATAATAGCACCCACCTCCTACAATTGTTTTGATCAAATTAGATGAACTATGTAAAGTCTTTGTAAATTTTAAGTTGACCTATAAATGCTATGAATACTATTGAACAATAAATGAGACTTGTTCTCTTTGGTGCCAAAAGGTAGAACTAGGAACAATAAGTAGAATGTGCAAAAGCAAATTAGGGAGATAGTAGATTTTTCCTCACTGGACGTAAAAGAAGAGTGAAATACTACTCGTCTATGTTGCAATGACCATTCTTTTAGGCGATAAGTCAGATTGGAGGCTCAGTTCCTTTCCAGCTTGGAAATTTTGTGTTTTACAAATGGTACTTAAAGCTCAACTACTGGCAGATCTAAAAACAAAAAGCTCTTTTTGGATAGTAAATGGCCGTGTGGACTTTGAGACTATAAGTAGGAGCCTCCTTTAGGCAGATAGGTGGTACAGTAAAGTGGATGCCAGACTTGGAGTTAGGAAAACCCAAGTTCAAATTCAGCCTCAAGTGTGACTCAGAGCAAGTAGCTTAACCTCTGCCAGCCTCAGTTTCCTCAAGGGTAAAATGAGGATAGGATCTACCTCCAAAGATGCTCAAAGATTAAATAAAATAATATTTTTAAAATACTTAGCACAGTGCCTAGTACATAACAGGTGATGAATAATTGCATGATTATTCCTTCCTTCCTTTCTTGATGTCATCCTTATACTGCAACACAAGTAATATTTTTAACTAATTAATTTCTTCTCTGAAGATTTCAAAGAAATTAACAAAAACATCTCTAATAGAGTAAGCTTTTCATCAGAAAAGGAAAAGTGGAGTACTCCTAAATTTAGCACATCTCTGTTTCTAAGACAGCACTAAGATGAACTATCAAGAATTAGAACATGAGGACAGTTGGTATTTTATACAACTTGTTATTTACAGTTCAAATTTCTCAAGTGACAGATTTTGTAAGGTCCTATCTTAGAAAGTGAAATTTCTTAACATTTTCAATTCCTAGTTCATATGAAATTTTCCCCATTTTTTCTCTGTACCATAAACTTGATTTTGACTATTAGACAACCAAGTATTTCACAAAATATTCAACAGGAAAGTATCCACAAAAGTTCTTTGTCTTCCTCTCAATAAAACTTCTTGTTTTTCTAATCCTGCATGCTCAACAATTCATCTTTCATGCAACCTCGATTTACAAACACACAAGAAAAGAGTGACCCCTCAGCAGTCTTTTCCCCATTGGTAGACACTTTCCTACACATCCCTAGGGACTCTATGACTGCAATGCATGTATCAAATTATTCAGGGGCTTTAAGCTGAGAACCATTTCTGGTTTGTTTTGCTAGACTCACATAGATTAAAATATTCGGGAAAGGAGGAACATTGCTTCTGTGCAGTAATTTAATTTTCACACTGCAACTACTGACTCCCACTAGTCACTACAGTACCAGCTGTGTCTGCTGGAAGATCTCTTTTATTGGAGCAAAGGGAGAAGCCAGAATGTTGAAAAATCAAAACAGCCCAAACTTTCTTCCTGGGACAGATCACCATTTTTTATATGCTAAAATTCTTGTTTTTCCTACTCAAAAAAGTAAAATGTGAATTCTCTACCATTCACATTAAAATCAGGTAAATAGTACCCAATTTTGTCTTTGGCATTCATCAGACACTGAAGAAATATATGATGAGACAGCTGTGGAACAGTTAAAACTTAATTTCTTGAAATGCCAAAAAAAAGGGGTGTGGGGAGGAGGGAAGTAATTCTAAAAAGAAAAGGTTTTCATCTTGGATTTTTTCTTTTTCTATTTTAAATGTCAGGCATGGGTGGAAGAAGAAAATTGGCCTGACTTTAATACAACACACAGAATCCTTTCAAAGCAGAAAATGTGACAGAGAGGCTTTCCCAAGTCAAAACATTGCATTGGTTGCAAAAATGTAAATCTTCATTCTTTGACTAAGGATAAGACTAAGTTCATATTTGCATTACACATTCTAATTACTTGAAAAATATTTGTTGACTAATGATTGAGCATATTGAGTACAAATAATTCTTTTTTCTAATGGTATGTTATTTTTCCCTCCAAGAGGAAAAATATAAGAAAAAGAGGAAAACCATAGAATAGTGTCACTTATGTGTGTCTTTTAAAATTTTATCAAATAATCTACATCAGATTAAAAGTCAAGTATAGTTTACTTGACCAATTATACTTTACTTGAAACTTGACTGAAATTTTCTATCTGCAACAAAATGCAATTTTGTTGTCCTAAAGATTGTTGCAAGGCAGAGGAATTTTCAAAAACCAGCATATCAGGACTTGCACTTGCTACATCACTACGTTAAGTGGACCCAATGGTGCCCAGGTATCACTATACATATTAAGACCCCATTTTGCAATTCTTCAAAACTAAAAAGTCCTAGAGACAAAGCAAATCAACAGCTCAAGGGGACAGAATGGCTGCAGGTCTTCAGAGTTAAAAATAATCAATCAACTTCAGTCAGCATCATCAAGAAATTATTGCCTACTCAAGCAAATTCAATAGTGCTACCATCAGGACAAATGAGAGTAATGCACTAGGCCCTCATATTCCCCAAGATACAAAAGACACACTTTACACATGCACAAAAATTACACAGACATACAAAATAATGTTTTTATTGACTCTCTGCGTTAAAATTATTTAAAGAAGAGCTAATTTCATGAGAAGAAAATAATTTTTGACCAAGATTCAGGGTACTTTGTTTTTTTTGCTTGTCTTTTCCACTAATAGGAGCCTTTAGCAGATCACTTAACATTTCTTAGCTGCTCTTTCATTATTTGTAACATTAGGGATTGATACTATGTGGTCTTGAAAATCCCTTTGTTCTAAAATTCTGAGATTTCATAGTTCTAAAAATATGAAGATGTGTTTCCATTACTAAAAATAATAAATGAACAATGAATGTACTATATATCTGAAGACCTGGATTCCAGTCTATTTAATAGCTCTGACACTCTGGTCATATTGCCTGAGCTCTCTAAACCTCAATTTCCCCATCTGTAACTAAGGGACCACAACCTGTTTGGCCTACCTCACATGTATTGCAAGTCATAAAATGCAGGTCAAATGAAATAATGTATGTAAGAGTGGTATGAAAACTTTCAAATATGATAGAAATATAAGGAACTATTATTGTTTTGAGCTATTTCACACATCTCCTTCCCTTAGACAACGCTATTTGGATTTTAACCTCCAAAGTTGGCAGGATGTTCCTCATTATGATTTTACAACACAAGTGAAATCACAGGTCCAGATCAAACAAAGAAACATAATATTTTAAAAATATTATTGTTGCCATTTCTGAATTGACAAATGATCAAAGGATATGAATGGGCAGTTTTCAGAAAAAGAAATCAAAGCTATCAATAATCATATAAAAATGTTCCAAATCACTCTTGATTAGAAAAATGCAAATTAAAAAAACTGAGTTATTGTCCCACACTTATCAGGTTGGCCAGTATGTCAGAAAAGGAAAGTGATAAATGTTGAAGAGGATGTGGCAAAATTGAGACACTAATGCATTGTTGGTGGAGTTGGGAACTGATCCAACTATTCTGGAATGCAATTTGGAACTATGCCCCAAGGTCTATAAAACTGTGCATACTCTTTGATCCTGTAATACCACTACTGAGTCTGTATAGGAAACAGATCATAAAAAGGGGGAAGGGACCTACTTGCACACACAAAAAATGTACAGGAGCTCTTTTTGTGGAGACAAAATGGAAATTGATGAGATGCCTATCAATTGGGGAATAGCTGAACAAATTGTGGCATATGGTGGTGATGAAATGCTATTGTGCTATAAGAAATGATAAGCAGGATGATTTCAGAAAAAGCTGGAAAGATCTACATGAACTGAACCAGAGATAAGTTAGAAAAACCAGAAGAACAACATACACAATTAACAGCAATATCGTACAGTGATCAACTGTGAAAGATTTAACTACTCTCATCAGTATGATGATCAAGGACAGTTCTGAAGAACTTATGACAAAGGATGTTATCCACCTCCAGAGAATGAACTATTAGAGTCAGATGCAGATCAAAGCATACTATCTTCTACATTAGTTTATTTGGGAGTTTTGGTTTTATATGAGTAATCTCTTACAACAATGACCAATATGGAAGTATGTTGTGCGTAATAAACATATATAATACTGATCAAATTACTTACTATTTCATGGTGGGGGGGGAGGTGGGTGAGACAATTTTAATCTTATAATTCCAGAAAATATATATATATATGGAAAATTGTTATTGCTTGTCATTGGGGAAATAAAATATCTTTGAATAAAAAGAGAATTATTCTTCTGGTAACCTAAATTGAGTTCCCAAAACAAATTAAAAGTTGAAGAAAGAAAAAGGAAAGATATGAACTTTAGTTACATGTTGGGAAACATATAGTACACTTCAAGTAATTCCTGGGTTTCAAAGAACACATACTCCCGAAATAAATCCACAATATTTATTTATCTATCTGAAAAAACTACCTTCTGTCTTGAAACAGATACTATGTATTTGGTTCCAAGGGAGAAGAGTGGGAAGGACTAGGCAATTAGGCTCAAGACTTGCCTAAGGTCATTCAGTTAGGAAGAATTTGAGGCCATATTTGAACCAAGGATCTCCCATCTCCAGACCTGGCTCTCCAGCCACTGATCTCTCTACCTAGCCACCCTTCTCAGAAGTATTTATTAAGGACTTAAATATATAGAAAGTGAAGAGACATAGATTTTTGAATATAGCTGATATGAATATTTCTCTTGGGTAAGCAGATTTATTATAATTTGTTGCATAGTTATAACAAATATATGTATTAAATTATTGCTAGGCTACATATTATGTTATATATAAAACTAAAAATAAATGGTCACTAAAAAATGAAAAGTAGGTTGAAGCAGAACATCGAAACCTTTGCATCAGAAAGGTCCACATACAAACAATGTTTCTAACATGCATAGGGTAAGGATGCACAAGGCATTAAACCTCTGGGTAATGGCAGATAACATACTGAGTGACAGTCAGGATTCAAGCTGGAACACTCAACTAGATCTAATAAGAAGAATGTTAGTAGGGATAAATGGAAGAACTTACACCTGGTTCAGAAATCCAATGTCACAAGTATCAGATAACACCAAATATTTAGAGGAAGAATGTTGAAAAAGTATATTTGTCAGAAAAATATTTGGTAGTTCTAATAAACTACAGGCTCACTATGAGTCAAGAGTGTGATATGGCAGGGAATAGAAAAAGGAAAAAAAAAACAAAAACTAAGAGCTGTGTTAGGAAAGACACAACTCCCTGAAAAAGAGAAATGCAAGTATCATTGTATTCTGCCCCGGACAAGTCACATATCCTGGAGGAAAAAAGTTCAGTGTGCGTACCAAGTTAAAGAAAAAAGGAATATTGAAAGTGGGAAAGACATCCAGATGAAGACAACAGGAATGGTTAAGGAACTTGACCATACAAGTCCTCCTGAGGTTTCAAAATGTAAAGACGGGGAGAAGAGCTACTTCTGGACTCCCACCTGTCACATCCATCAGCTATTGCTGCTGTGACTGTTACAAAGTACATTCCTACATGAGACCAGGTCTTGTATCCTATTTACTCTGAGTTATGCTTCCCCTACCCTGGGTAAACCAACCAAAGGCAAAGGGGTAAATAAGGTGAATTTGATCTTCTAGTATATTATTTGTAGAAACAATTTCATGGAAAATAATTTATAATAAGGAAATAATTCATTACCAACACTTTTAATCATAAAAGGGTTATAATACAGCAGTGTAATCTTCAACTTTTCTTAGTATACGCTCGTAATACACATTGAGGTAAAATAAGATCTGAATAAAAGGCCAAATGAATTTGGTGTTAGGAGAAGGAAAGGAGAAGAAAGAGGAGGGTGGAGAGGTAGAGTAGAATTGTTTGGGTGTTTAGGGAAAGATATAGGTCAAAAGAAAGGGAAATGTAAAGTTAAGAGATATAATGTGGATATTACTTAAAATGAGAGAAATTATCACATCCAACATGGAAAGCAAGAATAATCAGCAAGGATGAGAGGAATAGCAAAGGAAAAAGAGCATGTCAAAACAGGAAATATGGACAAGAAACTGAGAGAAAAAAGGTGAAAATAAAGGTAATACATGAAGTTCTAAAACCCAAAGGATGTTTTGTTTATTTGTATCTTAAATAAAATAGCATCCTTGTGGGGCCTTTTTTTAATACCAGGGAGAGAATAATAGAACATAAACCTCAAGCTCTCATCCAACTAACCTTTCTGATTTAAGATTGTTTAAGAAAAACAAACTATAAAATAGAAACTATAAATCACTGAAGCCCATTTGCCAGTCCTACTGTCCCACTTCAACTCTACTTGTCATCAATCATAATGATTAGTAGCCATAAAAGAACTGAAGAATCGGGGACATAGGATTACTTTGTTTTCTGCTGTTTGAAAGATCTTAGGATCTATTTTGATACAGAAAGAAATGGAAAAAAAATCTAAAATAAGTGATAAATGAATTATATTTTGCATAAGACTGAGTTAATAAGCAATGTTGAAGGAGAAATGATAATATAACTAAAAAGGTTCACCATGTTTTGCTTATGTTTTCTTGCTCTTATGAGCTGATATTATTTCATCAATTTATTGAATGTTCTCCCTAAGTTTATTTCTCAAGACCAACACTCTGAGAAGTTCTCAAGACACATTGCTTGACATATAATAGATATTTAATCAATGCTTATAATTTGATGATTAATGTTCATTGCAAAAATGATTCTCAAAATGGTAAGCATTTTCATGTGCCAGCCCAATCTTATGTATTTATAGTTTATAAGTCACTTTCATATCCATGATTACATCTGATTCTAACAACCAACATGAGAATGAAGGAAGAAAAGTAGGAAGGAGGAGAAAAAAAGGAGAGAAAGAAAGGAGGAAGGGAGGGTGTTAGGAAAGGCATTATATCTTCTATTTATAGACAGAGACATAGACTCGGAGGTTCAAAGTCACATACACACAAAAATAACAGAACTAAAGTTGACATTGTCTGACTCCAAAACCAAGGTTCTTTCCATGGCATTATGATACTGGGAAAGATCGCAGAGCAAAAATAAATGTAAATGGGGCATCAGAGATAATGAGGTTCTGTTATTTCCATTATACAAAGAGAAGAAAAAAATCTCTACAGGTCTAAAAGATTTTTTTAAGGAAAGTCCTACTTCTCAAACAGGTGAGATGAATTCTCCAGTGTAAAATCTGTAAGAGTATATAGTCAAGAGTTTCATGGGAAGGTAAGTAGCACTGATGCAATAGAGACTATATCATTGCTAAGATTGAGTCAAAAAACTGTCGTATCACATCACATATTCCATTATGTTTTGTAAAAGTGATAGTAATTAGCATATACCTACTTACTTTTTTCAAATTGTACACTAATATTACTAATTTAATGGAATTTCTTTAGATGTTTAGAATACTCAGAATTACTCCAAATATTTTGTTGACATACTTTCTTTAGTATTTATGATGAATTTCTTAATTATTCCCTCTGTGGCTATTCCATGGCAAATGATAAATCGTAATCTGGCTTTCTGCTCCTAACCAGGATGCTCTAAGACATATTCTGCATGCTCTAGAAATAGCAAATGTTTTTAAATATTAAAAATGCAAATCTATTGCTGCTCTTCCCCTTCCTATTTCCACGATATTAGGAATTTCTCTAAACTAAATATAAATAGTCTTTGGACTAGCTGCTATTTTAAATTATACATATTACTACTTGATTTCTGGAATGTGGAATATTATATTTATAGTTTTGCTTTAAAGCCATTTTATTATTCTTTCTAAGGACTTTATGTGGTAAGGACAGGCCTAACCAGGGCCTTTCTGCCAATATTAAGGCAAACAAATAAACTTTTAAAAATGATTTTTAAGTCCTACCACTTTTTCCCCCCCAAAAGTTTAGGTTTCCTCAGGAATGGTTAGCAGAAAGAAGGATTCTTAGTAGTTATGCCCAGAAATCGTCAAATGGACATATAAAATTTTATAGCTGGTAGGAACCTTAGAGACTGTTTAATCTAACCTCCTCATTGTACAAAGTAGAAACTGAGGACAAGAGAGGTCAAAGATTCATTCTGGTCCATAATTACTCAAATGAAGTGAATTGCTCATATTCCAGAGTTGGCGGTGCAAACAGAACAATAAAAATATAATTATCTTCTAATGCCCAGGCTAGTATTGACCACACTATATTGTGCTGCCTATGGAAGAAACTCTCTGTGAGGGAACCTGATTTCTGGTTTATTCCTTCATCAGGGATGCCCTAGAATTTCCCTGACATAAAAATCTCTCCCACAAAATCACTGACATTAGACTGCTGATTCATTCAACTCATCTTGGCACTTCTATGAGCAGCAATCCCTCTACTTAATTGTTCCACTTTAAAAATGAAGTGTAAGGAGTACAGATGTACATAGATCACATAAGCTAAAGTCTCATTTTCTTATTTCTTTAAAGGCTTTACAAGGGAGGGGACCCAAGTAAGCAAAAAGTTGTTTTTTTTATAAATTACACTGGTTTTATACAATCAAACTTATTTAGAAAATATAAGCCTGGTATTATAAAACTAGAACTCATTTTCTATAGTACATTAGAAGAAAGTAAGAGCCACACTATACTCAGCCCTTATCAGGCCATACTTAGAGCCAGGTTTCTTAATCAGGGCATCACAGATGCTAAGAGGGCCTGTAGATAGATTTCAGGAGGTCTGCAAACTTGGATGAGGAAAGAAAAACTATACTTATAAATAATATTTTTATAATCCTACATAATTTGCTCTTTGCATTTAGAAACATTTCTTTCTGAGAAAGAATCCTTGCTTTCTGAAAATTAGAGATTTCTAAAAATAAAGTGGGGGACATCTTAAAAAGTAGTAGATCTTCTCCTTAATGGAAGACATCCAAGGTCGAGAAGGATTTTTTAAGAAGGGACTCTTAGGCATGGGCTACACTAGATGGCTCCTGGCATTCCTGTTACTCTGATTCTATGCAAGTTTCTACCCTATAAATTCTATTGGATTTGTTCATATTTCTTTATTAAACATCCCAGTATGTTTTTATGATCACTAAATGTGATAACCATAATTATAAAGCCATTTGTGTTGCCCATATGAGAGTAAACTCATACTATAATTAATATTAAACATAGCAGAGAAAATACCCTCTCCAAAGGTTAGTGAACAAAAGTTCAGTTTCTGTACTCTTCTCTGGCCTCTCATGAGTTAGTCTTGCATACAGTAACTGTTCAATAAATATTACTTGAGTAGATGTAATTCAACACATCATGACTTACATCTGCATTGCAAAAGAATAACTGAATGGATAACCCTGACAACATCCAAGATAAAATATTCAGATTATTCCGTACTGGGCATTTCCTTAGATTTGATAAATGGAAGTAACCTTTTCTAAGTGTCAGAATGTCAGCATAAAAGGAGATTGAGGCAATCCATTCAGTCAGCCTGTCCCAACCACTAGAATAACAGTGATGTATTTTCACTGCTCCCCAAATATTATAAGACAGAAGGAAAAAAAGCTAAAATGTAATGGTGTAGGGGGAGAAATTAACTCAAAACATGAAAATGCTGTGCTTATGTTCCTTCTTTGAGCTGCGCAAGGGTTTGTCAACAAGATAATATATCAGGAAAAATGATTTTCTGGAAGGTGGCAGATTTCCTTTCATTCATGAAGTAATTCACAGAGTGATATAAAACTGAAAAGTAAGACCAGAGATAGATTTGACTTTCAGACAGACAGCTAGCTATTTAAACTATCCAAAACATAATTGTTCATATTTTTAAAAACCTCTGTGGAAACTTTCAACTTTCTAAATAGCTCATTCCAAGCAACCAATCAAGAGGCATTTATTAAACAACTACTGAGTCCCAGTAACTGGGCTTGACTCTAGAAACTCAAAAGCAAAAAAGAAATTCTCTGTCCTCCAAGAGCAGTATTTGTTAGCTATGTATCATCTTTATTTTCAATCAAAATGAAACACCACTTTTCAAAAACCATCCCTAATCCTTCCATATTCTTAGATTGTGATACCTGGGATACATTTTTTTAACATGATGGAATGGCTTCTGTCATGCTTGGTAGCTGCTCTAGAGAAAATTTATGAAGGCAAAAATACAAATCTCATGAGATAAGAAGATGCACCAGTATCTCCAACTGTCTATCTAGGGCAAATCCACTTGACCAGGGGTCAGCAACCTTTTTGGCCTTGAGAGCCATAAACACCACATTTTTTAAAATGTAATTTCGTGAGAGCTGTAGAGTGCTCACAGTGCGAGCTCCTGTAACAGTGCCTGAAAAAAAATTGACTTTATGGCTCCTGCAGAAAGAGCCATATCTGGCCCTCAAAAGAGCCAGATATGGCTCGAGAACCATACGTTGCCAACCCCTGCACGAGACTATTGAAGTGAAGAAAATTACCACTGACTGATGACCACAGAAAATAACTGTAGCAAAGATCAAGGTGTTCGTCGTGTTCGTTTTCTCTCTCTCTCTCTCTCTCTCTCTCTCTCTCTCTCTCTCTCTCTGTCTCTTATACA